>NC_134472.1:34134687-34397187 GCF_964194025.1 Convolutriloba macropyga
ACATGAATTAATAGCCACCGAAAAGATTAATTAGCAAAAAAAAGCTGTGAAAGTGCAACAGTTGTCAGCTTTTTTGTTTTAAATTGCCGTGAGCTATGTTATTATGACAGACAGATTTAACAGTATTGGAGAAGAGTTAAAAATAGAACACCATAGGAAACTATGAAATTTGCCTTATGTCGCGCCGTACTACCTTATGTGTTTTTGTAGTTCTGAATATCAATTCCATTGATAAAAGAGATGGAGGCAAACTCTACTAATGAATTCCAATTAAATTTATTTTTAACGGAGCAGACTAGAGCAATCCATAAGTACAATTTAATATTATAGTGCCGTGAAAAATTTGATAAAGCATTTTTGGCTCGTACTAAATTCATAAGCATTATAAGCAACATATTGGGCGCAGTAAGTCCTTAAAGATCCCCTGGAGCCCACTTGTTGCACCAATCGAGTGCAATAAGCGCGCGTTATTGAAAGCACGGTAATGATACAAACAATCAATGACAACGCGACAGACTCAAGACCGAGCCACGGGACGGGTAAGAAGACATATCTCTACAAACCAAAGAATCACAAGATCTGAGCACATGCAACTTGTGTTGACCATTATTACAGGGATCTCAGTGCCTTATTAGACGTATAACAGACGTCTTCTATATCTTCAAAACTTCGTATTGTTTACAGTGTTGTTCTACTAGACTCATTTTTTTGTTCATTTCCTGATCACTATAAAAGTTCATTCTTATTTTGACTATCGTCAACCACGGTTTGTAAGTCCCGTGCCGAAGGGTATGTGGAAGGAGGTGTACTGCTATTGGTTATGCCATACCAGTACATCTGTCATTACGCTTTTGTTGACCAAATGCCATCTGCCGTATCTTTGTTCTTATGAATAAGTTGTTGCCTATCGAATAAATATTCAATGGTTTAGTTTTTTAACAGTTAAGTGCTAGTGTACAATTTTTAGTGTTCTGGCCAGATCTATCCATATTTACCAGTTTTTGTATTCTTTAGCGGTTTTTATGTCTTATTTTACTGATTCTTAATGGCTAATGGAAGTTCGATTAAAAAATTTTAGAAAATTTTATAGACACAAAAAAGTTTCCATAGGGAAATTTCCAATTCTTCTATTTTTCATCAGGACCAATTTCTCGTCACCTGCTTTTATTAGGTTAAATTCAATGTTTAGTCAAGACATTCATGCAGTTTCTCCAATGTTTTACTCGTCTTATTGGTCTATTTTCGCTCTATTAATAAGTTCATTTGTCGAAAACCAGTCTTTTAGTATGTGCTGCATAACTGCGCAGCCAATCATACAGACGAGGGTGATAATCAAATTAAGCTTATGACCATTTTGGTTAATAGCTATGTTGATGTACTCGAAGTTGCCCGAATCCGAAATTTTACTTATGCTCTCACTCTTTATTGTTCCGACCCCTCTTGAGAAAAGTAGAGTGAATTCCGTGGTTTTTATTCACATTTTCCGGAATTTTTGCCTAAATTTTTGTCAATTTTGCTGAAAGTTATTAGAATTTTAAAAAATAGTGTCGTTGATTTTATTTTTGAACACAAAAAAGTATCGTTGATTATTTTGATTTAATTTTTTTGTCAAAAATTTGGGCTAAATATTTCAAAATTCAACCTTTTTCATTAAAAAAAAAAATAGAAAAAACTAAGCATCTTTAGTCTTTGATTAAATTTGTCGGAAATACACACCCAAACAAAACTAATACATTTTTTGTAGAATCAAAAGGGGGCTATTCCTACTTCAACGTCTGTTAAGAGTCTGTCATAATTAAAATTTTGCCGTTTTTTTGCTAACTTTACTCGTTGAATATCAAAAACGCAGAGTTTCCAACTAACAAAATAGCTATATCTATAATCTTCAAAACATTAAGTGTTTCCATTGGACGATAAGCATTAGCAGGGTTAGTTTGTGGCCAACCTTGGATTGTTACAATCCAAAAAGAATTTGGATCGTAATCAGTCGTTCTTTTTTTTTAAAAAAAAATGATCACTTTATTTTTTTTAAAGAACAGAAAATATCAAATTAAAGCTCAGAAGTGATAGGTCCAATTGGCTTCCTAAGCAGTTCCAAGCTAATGCATTTAGTTTTTTACCTGAAAGTTTATGGTCGTTTTGACTTTTACAAATAATTGATTTCTAAATGAATAATGTCTTAATGAATATTTCCTCTGTTTTTTTTCCTGATTTGGTCGAATTGTAGCTTAGTGTCAGCAAAGAAAGAATTCTTCTCTCTTTCCACTGAAATAAAATTTAATCTCTATTGCGGTTTTTTGTCTTAAGTTATTGTTTGTGGCTTTGATACTACCAGATTTCAGATTTTTTTTATCATTTTATATTTGACTGTTTTTCACGTTTTCTATTTTTGTCACATTATGACGTTATTGACAGTTCTAATATCACATTATTGGCGTTCAAAGTATGGCAGAATTAAAATTATTAGAATCCTCAAAGATATAGATTATCGTTTTAACGGCTTCGACACTTCTTTCTTGAAGAATGTAATTGAACTTTTTAATTTTGTCTTTAACTGTTGTTTTTGCTTTGTCGTTTTAGTCGTATGAAATTTCTTGTATAATTACAATTTTTATTGGCATTTCAAGAAAACCTATATGAGCCAATATTCTGATATTAATAGATAGCTGATGGCTTTCATGACTTTGAAAACAAGAATTTTCCAAAATAAAGAAAAAAAGTTCTTAACGTCGCATTTTTGTTCGTTTTTTTGTCTTTTTGTTACCTAGTCCCGTTAATTGCCGGTAAAATATAAGTCTATTGGTCTAAGGAATGACGTTATTGGTGTCAAGGGAAGGTGTCAAAGGGATTGGTATGACAAAATCTAACAGTTTTATGGAGTTTGTTTTGACCTTACTGGCTTCGACATCGGTTTTTCACAAAACAGAAATTTAATTTGATTTTGTCAGATTCAATGTTAGTTTTATAGACACAAGAAATATTCTGATTGCATGTCTCAAAAGTTTTCTTTGGATGAATTATGAACCTATTTATGTATTTCATTTTGTAATTAATGCATTCATGTCTTTGGAATTAATTTGATTTCGAAGAAAATCAAATGTATTACTTACTTTTGCCCCTTTTATTCTTTTTTGTCTACTTGTTCACAAGTCTTATTAGCGGTGTTTGGAGAAGGCGCAATCGAACATATTCTGAGGGCCAAAAAATGGCTTTACGGCTTGAGGCTTCGACAGCATTTTCTGGCAAGTTTTAATGGAATTTTTGTTTGTTGTCATTTTGTTGTTCTTTTTAGCCGCATAAAAAACTGAATAAGAACATTTTTAATGCCCTTCTATAGAAGCACTGGTAATCTTATCCCTTTGGGATATTTACTTGATTTCTAATGGTTTTCATTACTTTGAAATTAATTGTATTTAAAGAAATTAAGCGAATTTTTAAACTTTGCTGTTTATGTTCTTTTTGTCTAATTGTTACCAAACCATTTTATGGACTGCTCCTATATGTTTTCTGGTGATTTATAGGTTATTTTGCTAAGTTTCAGTTTTATCTAACGGTTTATTGACTTTGTTATTAAGTTTTGTTTTTTAAAACTGACAAAGGTTTTGATGTAATTAATGTTTGTTGTTGTTGTTTGATTTTGCTGTTCCTCTTAACTCGCTTTCCTAATATTGGCATATCCCATCAGTCTAGTGCATCATTATTTACTCTACTGAGTTATTTCCTTTGGAGGCTATCTTTTCGTTCATGCTATTTTTTTTGCAAAATACTTGGGTTTTTTTGGGGGTTTTTGGGTTTATTGGGATTCCTAAAAATAATTTTTGGGGTTTTCTATCTGTTCCTCATTTGGTAGACAATTATGCCAAAATTTTGGATGAGCGGGTTCGGAACCTTATGTGCAATCGCACATTACCGAGCCTCCTTGTTTTTTAACTTTGCAGTGGAAAAATAATAATTTTGATTTCTTGAAACTTCCTATAGTAAACAATCAGTTTGCCACAGAGACCACAGTTAACTCATATAAATAACGCTAATGAAAACTTTTTTAAAAAATAAAAGATGTAACAAATATAGTAATTGACAATCGCCGCACATGTACAACTAAATGCAATTTATTAAAAGCAAATTCAACTGGGCATCATTCATTGTTGATATTACATTATCATTCATTATCGTAATCATCCGCTTTCTTTATATCACGTTGCTTGCTGAGTTTTTATTTGATGGTTGTTTTAGGCAATCTACAAAATGGTGGGCTCTGTAATGAAAATGCCCGAAGACGAAGCAACGCCGCAAAAGCGAACTGATAAAATATTTAAACAAATGGACAAGAACTTAGACGGCAAACTCTCTTTGGAAGAGTTCATCGAGGGAGCAAAAAGCGATCCATCAATTGTCCGTTTGCTTCAGTGCGATCCGAGCGGAGGCGGAGCACAGTAAACATTAGTGAACTTATTTCACTCTTCAACTTAATTCACACATTAACTACATTCACCCATTAACTTGTGAAACTATTCACACCTCATTTTATGAACTGAATATTGGAAAATTAATTCACACCTCTAACAGCAACGCTTTAGCGCAACTTAGTTAACGATGTCTATCTACATAGTGAACTTAATTTCAGTTTCACTACTAAATGGAATAAAATTTATTACAAATTCTCGGGATTCCAGTATTTTCCGCTGATTTTATTACATCCTAACCTGTGTCTACTAAAATTTTTAACCGAGCTGTTCAGAGTAAAAAATTTATATATTTTTTATGGTCCTGTAGAGAGCTATAATAAAACAATGAAAACTTAGGTATAATTTGCGCAAAAATACTGCTGCTGAATTATCTTCTTTGTCAATTTGATATTTCAATGTTCAAATATATTTTAATTTTTAACATTTTGTATCTTTCAGACTCAAATTATATATAATGCCGTCTCTTCTAATAACGGAAATATAATTTGTGTTCGTTTCATCACGACGCCGTGTCAATTTAAAATGTACATTTATCTTGCATGCTGATTATTTTTGATGCCATCTAGTTTCAACTGTTAGCAATCAATGTGCATTTCAATTCTTTCGCTGTTCAATTGTGCGATAAGCTAACTGACAAAACATGCCTTTGATAAAATTCTGTCAACTTTCCCTTATTGTTTCAAAGATCAAATTCCGAAAAATTTCATTCCATATATATTGTTCCAAACGATTGCTTTTCGACACAAATTACTAATCAAGTTGTCAATGTTCTCTGTCATATAAACTATGAACAAATTCAAAATTAGACTTAACTATTTTTGTTCAGCTTCTTAAGATCAGACAAAATTGGAGATTAAATCGAAATTTGTGTTTTTTCATCAATCTTTTCCTACTGTTAGTTCAACTGCACACAACATGAAACTGCCGACTTTCAGTATTTGCATACATGGGAAATTTGAAAAATTCTTGCTATCCATTATGTTCCTACAGTATGGAAAACCGTCCCATATGAATTAGTCTCATGTGAATATTCACGCTCGTGTGATGAAAAACTACAGGATTTGTCGTGCGAAAGAGCGTATGAGCCAATTAGCACTTTTTAAAAGAATATTTTTTGCAAGCTATTTTTTAGTGGTTGCATTGAAAAGCCATGAAATGAACACGAAATTAATAATTTTGATGAACGTTTGTTCCAGTTGAATGTTGAAACCCATAAAAACAACATAGACTGGACTTGACCGGTTTTCTGACCTTTGTCTACTGTGTATTTGGCATTAAAGATTTCCCAGCAAAACTTAATTAGGTTGAATCAGACTCAAAAGAAGTTGAATATGAAAACCAAAAAGAAAGATCAACAAAAAGCCAGACGTTTTTGAATTCCGTGACATAAGTGTGGTATTCCCTATAAGAAGTAAGTTCCTTCACAGGTGGTGACCATGTTTTGGGGTGTAGCCAAAAAATAATGAAAAATGTGTTCCTGACGCTGATTCAGTCGATTTGGCAACAAAAATTGTCAGAACACGATGAAAAAGGATATTTAACAATTCGTTATTGTTTTAATTTGTTTTTACGTATTTTCAAAAGCAATTCCGGTAATATAACGTATTACACACAAGATTTTTTTATTTGAAAAGTTATTCCATGGCCCATAAATTCTGAAAAAAAAGAGATCAATTGAAAAGATTTTAGAAAATTGACAAACAATTTGTTCAAAGTATATATAGCGCACTCAAGAACTGTAGGCCCAAAACGCTTCGTTACTATTCCAATCTCTGTGGGCTGTCTTCTTGTCCAAATCTGTTTAGGAACTTAAGACCGTTCTGCCAATGATAAGTTGATGCTATATTGGGTCTTTTCAGTGATTAGAACCACAGATATTACTTGAGAAACCAAAAAAATGGTAACGCGGGCCACCTGATTTTTGTCACATAATGTTTTGAGCCCTCGTTTTGAGTGGGTGGCAGCTGCGCCTCGTAAATAAAATATTTTCAACATGTTGAAAGTTTCTATGCTAAAGAAACAGAACAGGCGAATGAAACTACAAATTACCGTCGTGACAGTTTCAAAAGGATTGTAATCTTTTATTAGTTTTTCCTTGTTGTCCACTCTAAGTATTCTTCGTGTGAATTAAACAAAAAATCACACAATTTTTTTGGGGATAACCTGACATTCGAAAAAATGCACGATTATTTGATAAATTTTGCAAAATTTGTGGGAAAACAGCCCAATTTTTTGGATAATAAACCATTGTCTCGTGTAAACACAGACAAAATTCCCATTTCGAAACACACAAAAAAAGTAAAAAATTCGAAAACAAATTCTGCGAATTACGTGATTTTTCGTGTGATTTCACACAAACTTTTTGTTTAATTTTTACGCGATAATGGGTTTTTGCACACAAACAATTGGGCTGATTTCAGACAAAAATTAGTTTGAAACACACACAAAACCCTTAGATTAATCCCGACAGAATCGTGTAATTTCATCCGATTTATCATGTGATCGGGCCTTTTCTTGTGCGTCATTTTCCCCGCAAAATCGTACAATAAAACACTATTTTTATTAATTCACACGGGAAATTTTTAGAGTGAGCCACATGATCAAGAAAAATGAGACGCGTAGCAGCCTGATTAGATTATTGAGACTGCAATATACAACATGGTGGTAGGGAGTGAAGACCCTAAAGAACTAAACAACGTTAAAATTCTGAGTTGACAAAAAAATCGGCTTAGAGCTGATTCAGATAAGTAAACGCTGTAAAATAAAGGCAAAAAGACTATTACTGGAACTCCACTGTTATGTGAAGTCGACGCTAAATTCAACGCAATTTTGTGTAAGATTTACGCTTAGGATCACAAAATTTTTTAACGTCCAAGCTTAATAAAGCAATGTTTTGTAAGATCTGCGCTAAATTCAACACAAAATAAAGCAAGATTGACGCTTAAAAGCCCAAATTTATGTGAGAAATACACTGAATTCTGAGCAAAATTATGTAAAATCTACGCTTAGAAAGGCAAAATTATGTAGGACAAGCGGTAACTAGCGTTGAGAATTCCAAAATTTCACTGCAATTTTTGTTAATAATTTTTGCGTTGAGCGCTATGAATTTAGAGACATAAATTTGACGCATTCAACGCAAAATTATGTAATAAAATTCTTTGACTAGGGATCTAAAAAGTGCTCATAACCTTTAGCAAATACTTGTTATCATTGTTCTCAATTGAAGGAACTCAAACAGTTATCCTGTAAAACAAACCAAAGCCACAAAATTGTTCAAAAAAATCAACTGAGCGGTTGTTAAGTTTCAGCAGATAATTTTTCTAATAAATTTCTTTTACTTTTGGATTTCGGATCTACGATGAAACCAATAAAAATTTCATGTGAAAAATCCGAAATTAATTTCTTTCACATAGAAGACGAGCAACAACTATCCATCTGTGTTAAATCAATCAACGTTCAAAAAAAACAAATCATGATATGAAAATTGAATGAAGCCAAACCAAAATTCAACCATGAAAAAAATTCAAGAACTGAATAGTTTTTTGTTACTCCTTATAGAATTTAATTGGGAAGGTATAAGGAACACATCAGTTTATCTTCTTTCAGTAACTCTCTGAATTGCAGTCATTAGGTGCTTATGATAGAAGTTAAAAACGAAAGAAATCTAGATAAAAGTAAAGTTCTGAGAAGGCACGGAAAAATTTTAGTTTACTCCTATACAGAAAAATCCAGTTTTGAAAAGCTCTAGAATTTTTAAAATTTTGCTAAAACATACACTAGTTGAATATTTTCATTTAATTTAAGCGTATGTTGTATTTGTTAAATTTTTTCCATCTCCTGAAAGACCGAGAAAAATTTAACACAAGTCAACACGACAGATTAAAATATTGAATTTAAGATTAGGCAAAAAGGCAGTACAAAACGGCTGAAACTTTCTCCAAAATTATTCTTTTTTGCGCTGATTTGAAAAATTTAATTTTTTTTGTTAGGAAATGTGGAAGAAGAGTGTAGGCCTGAAAACTGAGAATAAACCCAGAAACTGAGAACCTAGATGACTAGCTCTAAAAAACTGCGTTCTTCTTAAAGTTGTCAAGTATAGCATCCAAGCTACTGGGAGAAACAAATGCAGTATAAAGTGGCAAAGTCTTCCTAATTTGATTTAAATTGGTGTGAAAGATTTTCTGGGTAAAAAATAAAAAACTGTCAAGGGATCATTAATAATCTCCTCAAACATTTATTTCATTAAAACAATTTAATGTCGATCGATTTTCTCTCTAAATTCAATACATTTGTAAACGTTTAAAAGAGCCCCCAAAAGTGCGAACAGGCTGACCGGGTTAAAGTCTTAACAAAACGAGGTCACTAAAACTGCTGTATACCAAAATTGCGTTTTACACCTGGTAACAACAAAGTGTTAGTTTGACTTTTCTAAAAAATCATAGCTGCTGCCACTTATACAGAAGTGAAGTGAAAGAACTAATACTTGTGAAACTCCGCATGGATCTGATTCCACACACTTCAAAGTTTAATAAAAGTAAGTGTGTGTGTCGCAGATTGCTGTGAACAATCGGATAATTATTGCCTGAGCTTTGTTGTGAGCATAGAAACCGGGTCCAGCTCTTGTGGGAAAACGGGAGCTCTAGCTTGAGCAGAACACTAGAGATTTTAGTTGAAGTAGGGTTGGCTTTGAGAGAACTAGGAAAATCATTTTCACATGAAAGTCCAGTCTGCCTAACCGTTCAATCTTACTTGAGCAGTAAAATACTGTGTCTTGCTAACGTGAAACTTGTAATATATCTCATCAACGATTTTGTTTTGAAAGCTTGAGTAACTTGAGAGAAAGGAAAATAAAGAATCACTGTTAGCTGAACGTAAGGGTGAAAAAATTTCCTCTTCTTTGACCAGACGAACGACTTATAATCAGTTCGTTAAAAGTATGGGTGGTGAAAGATCCAAAAACCTAAAACCTAGGTGGTTCAAACCAAAAACCTAGATGCTATCTTGTCTCTATGGCTTCGGCCCCAGTAACTAACGAAGGACATCTGTTTTGACCAACAATTCAAGTCCGCTTTCGGCAAAAAAAAAGGTTCTCCTCTGTGAAATGGGTTCTATTCTAAAACCGAATGTACCCCTTAGATTCGTTTATAAACATAAGCAGTGAGCAACCTATTGGGGCACAAATTTTGGTTTGAATAACAGCAACTTGAATTATTGAGTTATTGACGAAAACTCAGAAAAAATTGTTTGATTATTTAATTGGAACTTACCGAGTAGTTCCAGCATTTGATTTTATTATTCAGCAAAGCTGAACGATTAGTTATTTGGACTAATAAACCAACGTTTCTTGCAACGGTAATTTACAGAATAGTGGATATAAAGTTACAGAAGCGAACTTTACAACTTATTATCCCGACAGCTTGTAAACAGCTAAAAAAGAACTGGGCGGTATAAAAGTTTCCTTACTGATAGGAAAGCAGCCGTTACAAAAACAATGGTTAGGTTTTGGCAGATAGAGTCAATCATAGCAAAAGAAACGAACATTATTACGGTAAGTTAAAAATCTAACCACTTATGGTAGCAGTTTCGACATAATTCAGCAAAATTAAACAAAAGTTGAATGATATGTACGGAATAGCGAAGAAAACAAAGAACCTAAAACAACGGAGCAAAGGAAGAATTAAATGTTCTTGGTCTAAATTACAACTCAATTCCCATTTGCTATGTTAGTACATGGGATATTTGAGAAATTTGTAAAATTATGTTATATTCAAAAGCTAGGAAATTTTAAGGAAAAATTTGTAACCGAAGTTTGAAATAAAGATTAAGAAACTTGGAGCTTGAAATCTACATTTTTTTGTTACCCAATTTCTATTTTTGTTGACTGGTGTGATTCCTATTTTTAAGGCACACGTGCCGTCCAATCTTCTCCGTGCTGGCCAAAAAAACCATTCAACTGAAACTAAACAGCAAAAAATATCAACGGTGGTCAAAATTCTATAAGAAATCCGAGTTGGTGGAGTTTGATGTTACAGATGCGATACAAATATGCATACCAAAAACAGTCCACACTTCATTTACAGACACTGCTGTGAACATGCAAAAATTGACTCTCCGAAAACAGCTGAAATTAGCCCTAACCGAGGCAACCTCGGAACCATGCGACTATTGGAAAAACTTTTAGAACAAACAAATAAAAAGCATTTACCTTTCGCAACGTCAAAAAACGAGAAAAGCTCCAATAATAAAACTTTGTTTAGAAGGCTTGATTGTTGAATCAGGGGCAATTTTGACAATCGGTTCAATGAGACAAAAGCACTTCAGGAGCGTTTAAGGTGATTTTAAAGGAAACAAGGAGTGGATGATTTTAAAGCCTTCAAAAAACAAATGCAGTCTAGTAAAATATCGAACGATTCCAGATTTCTTTCAGACAATGCAAAAGGTGGTGCTGTATCAACATCCGATAAAAAGAGGATTATCATTGGGAAAAAATTGCGCCGTACTCAATTTTCTACGAGAAAGCACCCATTTAGTCAAAAATATAAACTTGAATACGTCTTACCTGACCTGAGAAACCGGGATTTGGCGTCCCAGCTTTCTTTTTTTGGAGCAAATGAAGGGCTCTAAAATTAAACGTGCCGCAATGAAAACAAATGGCAACATTGCTTTGTTGCGGGCAAATTGAGACAATTTTTGACATCCTCAATAATCGATCTCAGCAAAATAGTGGAACGTTGCAACCAGAATTGCCACCTTAGAACTAATTTTCTCGAATTTTTGTAACGCTTGTCCTCTGATTGCAGGAGATAAGTGTTACAAGAAATATAAAAGGCCCAGGAGTTGGACCAGTTGGAATTGGCGAGGTTTCAGAAAATACATATAAAAGCATTATAGGTAAACAATATCTCCAATTAGTTGGAAAACGTACAAAAGTGCCTTGGATAGAAGTGTGGAAATTAACATGCTGTCATGCAATCCACCGAAGTTTTCCTGAAGATCGTTCTGAAACTATCTTTCTGTTTGATGCCAGAAACTTTTTTTAACCGCTTGAAAGAGATCTGGCGCTAAAAAACAACAAAAAATTTCTCTCGGTTTTTGCGGCAGTCAGAAATTCTTATAGAAAAAAATCGGATTTTTTTTGGCATTACGGTTTGATATTTTTGAATGCCATCATGTTCTGGAATCAACTTTTGCTTCTGATGAAAATCGCAGCAATTGTAGAAAACAAAAATCAATGAACTTTGACAAAGTTGCTACTTCAGCAGAGCTTTGGTGCAACGGAAGCATGCTTGGACGCAGTTCTTGAGATAGTAGGTTTGTGTCCTCTAAACTCTAAATCTTAAACAGTATATGGAGCTAGCTAATCCCACAATTGGGTTGTTACAATTGGTAGAGCTTAGATAAGTGGTTCTTGCCATGTGTTATATGTACCATTGGTTGAGTTGGCTTTTGAGTTGAGTGGAAACAAATCGTTGGAGAAGGAAGTACTGTTTAAAACCCCGCTTTTGGTATATCAAGCTAACAAAATCGCTACTTCAGTACAGCACTGGTGCAACAGTGGAATGCCTGATCGCGATTCTGGAGATAGTAGGATCCAGTCCT
This sequence comes from Convolutriloba macropyga, assembly GCF_964194025.1. NCBI lineage: Eukaryota > Metazoa > Xenacoelomorpha > Acoela > Convolutidae > Convolutriloba > Convolutriloba macropyga. The sequence continues at coordinate 34,146,753 of NC_134472.1, forward strand.
CCAGTCTCTAAATCTTGAGAAGCATTTGGAGTTGGTTAAGACGACAGTTGGGTTGTTACAATTGAGAGATGTGATTCCAGATGATTTTGAAAAAATAGCAGAGCCGCTGTAGAAACTATCAAAACAAAAAGGAACAATTCTCTTGGAGCTAAGAGTTTGAATCAGCAGTTGAAAAACTAAAACAAGCACTACAGATTGCAACAAATTTGGGTTATTCCAAAGACACGTACCCTTATGCACTAAACACCGAAGTCTCTCTGTTTGGCATTGGTGCAAATATTTGCAAAAACAACAATGGGGTGAGATATTGGGTACTCAAGCAAAACGCTCAGCAAAAGTCAACGAAACTACTTTGCGACAAAACGAGAGCTTTTTGCGATAGTATTATTTCACTCAACACTTCAGAAAGTATCAAAAATAGTCTTTTGGGACAAAAGACTTTAATTGTTACCGATCATAGGGCCCTCATTGGTTATATAGCTTTCAGGAAGCAGACGGATCATTGGCAACATTGATAGAAAAATGGGGCAGTTTGTTTTCGAAACCAAACAGGAAGCTGGAAAAAATCCATCATGCCGAATGTTTGTCGAGAGTCCCACAGGCTGAAGAAGAATTCAAATATTGGGATCAAGTAAAACACCAATTAAACACAAACACCCAAAAATTCTGGTCCATTGGGCTAGGAAAATGTGGAGCAACTAGTTGAACATCACAAAAAGGCAGCCGGACTTATTATTCTGCGAAACTGTATTGAGATCGGGAAACATCCCCAAAAGGGAACTTGGCGGGAGCATCCAGGGCATTTTGGAAACTCTGGAATGATTTCACAAATTAATGAAAAGAAAATGATTTAAATAAGAGAAGCAAACGTACTGCCGAATGTACCAACTTATCACAAATACTTATTCAGAGATCTCTTTTAAATAATATCCTATCTTACCTTCACCAACATTGTGAACATTTTGGTATGAATTATACATTTGTTAGGGTTCAAGAGCAATTCTACTGGCCTGGCAGGCAAAATGATATTCACGAGTGGGTAATTTCATGCGAAGTATGCTGTTAAAAGAAGTCCCCATACCACAAACGCATACAGGGTCTGAAAACTTGGAAAACAGGTCAAACTTTTTGGCAAGTTGCCTTGGATATTAAGTCATCTTTACCCTGGTCAGAAGGAAACAAATACACTTTGTTCATTGGAGATCAGTTTACAAAATGTAATGATGCAATTCCCATAAGCAACCAAGGAGGCTCAACAGTAGCTAAAGCCTTTGTAAACCTATGGGTTGCTAGAATTGGTTGTCCGGTCAATCTCCATAGTGACAAGGGCAGAAATTTTATGTCAAGTTTTTTCAAGAACGTGATTAAAAATTTCGGAATGAACAAGTCATCAACAGGAATTTATCATCTTCAAGGAAACGCTATGATAAAGCGTACTAATCGCACAATCGGAGAAAGTCTTGTAAAATATTTGGGTGAGCATCACAACACCTAGAGCGACTACCTTCCGCTAGGAATGATGGCGTACAGAATATCATTTCACTCTGCGACAATGTATAGCCCCTTTCACCTCCTTTTTGGACAATCATGTGCACTGACAATTGATGCATGTATCAAGCAATACAAACCAAAATCTATCCGACCTTTAGTGATTATGTTGGTTGCTTGAAAAATGAAATAGAAACTAGTCATGAACGGCGACGAGAAATCATGGGCGTGGAGCAAGAAAGTCAAAAAGCTTACTATGACCGTAGATTATTTGGACTACAATATGAAATAAGTGATTTAGTAATGGTGTTCAACCCCGCCATAGAAACTGATCAGACAAATAATTTGAACCTTTCTACAGTGGAACACAAGTAATACAGGAAATAATCAATTATCTTTACTTTGATATTGAAGGTGTGAAGTGAAAACAAAAAAAAACAAAAATGGGTCCACTACGATTGACTCAAACGTTTTAACAGTAGAAGTGGTACCAACCACTGAAAAAAAGAAAATTATAATGCAAAGAGCGAACCAAGAAAACAATACCAAGAAATGATTTTGCGGAGGATAAGGATTTTGTGGAAAATGAAGTAGTCACTCCAAAAATGAATGATACAGAAAGAAGATAACTTATTCCTGAAGAGAATAATAGTCAAATTAACCATTGTAATGGAACTCAAAATGAGACAGTCAGAGAGCAAGTTTTGAAACACCAAGGGCTGGGATTTCAAGAGAATCAATAATTAGTAACACAAACAACAAGTGCCGAAGCAAAAAGATACCTGCTCTCAAAGCAGCAGCACGAAAGAAGCGGTATAACCTGGTGGAAACAACTTGAAGAAATGAAGGCGAAGAATTTCAAATAGAAGCTCGGCTTCTACTTTGCAGAATTCTACCAAACTACGATATCAAACAAGAAGTTCGTCGGGAATAACAAGACCACGGAAATTGAAAGAACATAGTTTTAACAGATAACGATTCACAGGAAAAAATTGGTAATGACGTATTTTCAAAAGAAAAAGGTGATACTAAAAAATACAGAGGGTAAGGAACTCACATTGTAACGCGCAGCTGAATTAGAAACTCCTCCATTTGGTTATTATATTAGGTTTTTCACCATCCTTTATTATTGTGGATTATGACTCTGAGAACATTCTGCAGACGCAAAGTTTTGCAGTTGTCTGAACGGACCAAATTCGGAACGTCAGATATCAAGAAGAAGCAGGTAAACCGCGGAGAACACATCTACTCTGAGAACAGCATGAGCAAATTAAAATACCGCATAAACTGTAACTGTGCTGAACGATTTGGGCTGATATGACGATGCATTACACCTCAACGAGCAGACACAAATAAATCGAACATTTTACAATTTAGGAAAATTTTTCTGCAAAAAACTATGGCAGCGGCAAAAAAAGTGTTGTTACCGGGACACAGTGACTTTGATTTCAATGCTCCTTAAAAACTTAATGGGATGTTTGGTGGCAGAAACGACTCAGAATCGGTTCAGAAGGTATTCATAATACTAAAAGGTGAAAAACAAAAAAGTAAAAACATGATAAAAGCTGAAATAGTCATGGTAATCGTATTCACTCATATCAAGGAGATACGTTTTAATTAGTCTCGGTACAATATTTGTTTGAACAAAATACAAAACCAAATATCTTTACGATAGTTAAATTTTCGAACTCGGCAACAGGAATGATAGTCAACGCTGAAAACAATGGTATTCGACCAGCAAATTAAACGAAAAAAAATTGTAGTTCAGCTAAAATAACAATACCAAACAGGTAGAAGATCGTCAAATTTTTGAAATAATCCACAAAAACTTATATTACACATATGAATCCTTGAGGATCCATGAATGTAATTATTTACCAATAGATATATTTGAGACAGATCTCAGGAACAAAAAGCTAGATCGACTCTTTGTGTGGAACTTTCCAGATATGTTCGAAAATTTGAAAAAAATAGAGCTATTGAATTGTCACAAAGAAAAACTACAGTGAAATATGATTCCAACTACACCAATAAATTCAAAGAAACACCAAATTCTTAAATCAACAAAACGCTCTGGGAATACACGCGGAAAAAGCTGCAGAAGTCTTTTATGTCAACATGTGCGCTACAGTTGTTGGCAGTGTCATAGAAAACTCATTTTGTACCGAAGGAGTACCAGTTAGGGTGTCTTCTGACAATATTTCAGAGGGGATAAGATACATGGACACCATTTCTAAAGTGTTCTACAGAAATTTTAGAAAAACGAATTTCAACCCTTTGTAATCGAACGCACTTGAGTTCAGAACGGAACATGGATTACATATGGCAGACAACAAGGACTAATTGATTAGCTCAATGAGGTTACCAATCACAAAATTATCGTCAATTGGTCAAGTACTGCTCCAATGGAAGGGCTCTTCAATGATGATGACATTGAAATTAGCAAAACAGCCCGAAAGTTAAGACAACCCGGAAAAACAATGAGAGTACAAGAGGTTTTCCTGGGACAATGGGCTTATATGAACATGACACCGTAGAGTATTTCAACATGGAATCCACGGGCAGCAGTGGCACGAACTCTTAATTTTTAATTACTTTGGTAGTTAAGTGAAACAAATCTGTCATGTGGCCTGGGAAGTCAACATAAGTTCGATGACTATTTTTGTCGGCTTAAAAATCATTATTGTGTCATGCGTGTGTTCCTGTCAATCGATATGCTACGCAGTGCCACCAATCTTGTAGTTGCACTGCAACCCGTTAATCCAATGAGTGATTTAGGGCATTTAAATTATCTCAAATAGCGTTCTAGGGAACAAATTTTGACAAGAAAAAGGTCCACAGTTGAACTGTGCGACTCTGACACAAACCTTGTAGTTTTAGATGCAAAAAAAGCAAAATTTATTCCCAAAATAGGCAAAATTAAAATTGATACGCTCAAATATTTGTATTTTGTAAAACGTAGGAGTGACAGAACCAAAAGTTGGCCAGTACTGCTATTACCTACCCAAACTTGATGAAGTGAAGTCAATCGTCAGGCATAGAGTTTATAGGAGTGATGGATTGACGTCCAATAAAAGATATGTAGTACCCTTGACGCAGCTTCAACCACCCAGTATTATGGACAGAGCTCCAATCAGTCGGATGGAACTGAATGAGCTGCAGGCAACATTTAAGAGCAGCAGAAAAGTATAAACAACAGCGAAATGCTGGGAACTGCTGGGTCTCAGCTCAAAGAAGAGCTTCAGCAGATAGATCTAGATGATCAAAGGTTACACGAGCAACTTCAAAAGACGAAAAAGTTGTTGGCAAACGCTGGGATTCGGCGGGAGTCCTACGGGAGGCAGGTTGAAAATTTGAACAGAGAGTTTGAGAATGCGAAAACGCAAGCAGAAAGCAAAACAAGGGAATCTGCTGTTCTGCTAGATGAGCGCGATTGTTTAGCACGGGAGCAGGAGAATGTCGAGGAGGATATCAGAAAACACTGAAGTAGGGTGAAAACGGAGCAGACCTCAAGAAATGTCATCCAGAGAAGGCTGGAGGCTATAAATGCATAAAGCTTTTTTCAGTCGACCACCCAATTTATAAGAGCTGCTGTTCCTGCTTCAGGGGGCAACAACCACCACATTTCTGAAACACTACAAAACGTTATCTTTGCTGAGTCACTAGGACAAGGGTGGTCCGCAGGACCTCTTCAAGATTAGTTTGCAGGCAGAGAATATGATGGAGGACTAGAAAATCTGGAGTACTCATAATAATTAGGGCATAGTAAAAACAGAAGAGTATTTGAACTTTGGACCCTGAGTGAGTGGATTACTCATTTTTTGTGGGGAGGCAGTGCTTCAACCCCTATGAACAGATAATACGACATGCTTGTAAATTACAAACTGCACACACCAGTCGCAACTTTCATAATTATTGAAAAGCAACAGAAACAGATTGTAATCAAGAGTAAACCAGATATCAACAGAGAGGGCAAAACCATCATAAATAATGACGGGATCATCGCGGATTTCGAATTTGATGGGATGCGTTCGTTTTTGGCGGGATTTGTCAAGCAGGTAAACTTGTTATCAGTTAGTTTAATTAACAGGGACCAATGCAGGTAAGAATAACCATGAAAAAAATCCAAACCGATTAGAGAAAATGGTAAACTTAAGCTCAACTCATAGCTCCAGTTGCTTTTCTCAAGCAGTAATTCTTCTTCACTTCCACCTGCGTAACAACTCTTTCATGCGTTTAATCTTCAGAACACGTTTTAGTTCTGTAACATTTGCTCAATTTTTCTAATTATTAATTTAAATAAAGTCTTTGACTTCAAACATTTTCTTAGATTACACCAAAAAGCACAGTGCTTTAGAAACTCCAACCAAAACCGTATCAGCATAAAGTGCACGGATTTTATAAACGTTTCTAATTCTTATTCAAATTCTACTTTATTTTGATTGCTGTTTATCACATCTACTTTGATAATCAGTTTTGATGCTTGTCACTTGTTTCACACTCAGCTAAAGATGAAATTAACTGTAGGATGGAAATCACTCAATCAGTTACACATACAATGCTTCGATTATTTTGGATCGTTGTTTTTATACCTCTATGTATTGAAAAATGTTTTCCGTAAATGAATTTTGTGCCAATGTCTGATAAACTAATGCAAGTAATTATCACCTAAAAACTGGTTTCTCATTTATTTCATTCACTACATTGCGATTAGTTGCTGAATATTTTTGTTTCAGAAGAATTTTTAGTGCTGTAGAATTTCAACTTTGCTGAGTAGTTTTCTGGTAGTGTTGTCTAATTAGTTCTGCAATTAAAACGCATGAGACATGACGAGACAGGGGACAACATTGCTGAGATCAAGCATGGCGTTTGCTATGACATCGCAGTTGAGCTGACTCTTCAGTTAATTCAAGGCAAGTGCTTCTTTTACGAAATTTCTAGCGCTGATAAAAACTCACGACTGGACATTAAATCGACAGGCTTGTAGGGGTCCAGGTTTAGCCTTTGTTTCTTGGACGCCAAGATTTTTAAACTACTCGCCTAGTCGTGTCCGAAAAATTCCGTAGAAGCGTACAAATATCATGGGTCGGTGAATAACATCAATAATGAGCAACGAATACTTGTCAAGAAGAGTAGTCTCGTTCCGCTCGTGTTTTTCTGCATGGCGCAGGACTGACCGCAATGCGCTTTATAAGACAACTAGCCAGCAAAACTGAGGAAGAGAAAAAGGAATCATACTCGTACGCAATAACATATATACGCTCGAGAATATGTTTGCTATCCTGTGCAGCGCGCCATATGTCTCAGAGCTTGCGGTGGTTCCAAATTTCAGACCCACATTGATTGTTCATGCAGTGCCATAGTGTGGGAGGGGAGACTAGATTCGTAGAAAATTAAACTGTATAGGAATTCATTTCTTATGACGCAGCTCTGAAGAGTAGTAGTAGTAAAAATATAATAGACTTCAGGGCAAGTTCCTTAGGTGGTTTCTACCTTTCGCAGTCCGAGTTTTAAGTTTGCCGCAGCTTTTCAAAGATATTTCGGTTTTTACATCTGCTTAAATGTCTCTATATGAATTTGTCTTGTTGTACCTCCTTTCACTATTTGCCTTGCCTAGTGCCTTGCCTTCCTAATCATAAACAATGCAGTAGTCTCTCAAATTATGAAGAAATTCAATTCTCATGACGCAGGTCTTAAGAGTTAGTGCCTTGTCTTCAAAATTATAAACGATGCAGTATTGCCTCATAGTAGGGGATCTATACTCGTCCATTGGATTGTTCTTCGCGGCTCTGCCATTAAAACATTAACATAAGAGACTCGGAGATTTTTTCTGGCTGTGCCCCCCAGGGATTTGGAAAAATAATTGGAATTGAAATATTTGGCAATTAATTGATTGCACTAATTGATTGGTGGCTCAATTTAATTGCAAAAATTGGTTAGAACGTTATACTTTAATCCCAATTATTGGAGAAAAATTAAACATTTCTTCCAAGTCACAATCTTGGAACTAGACAAAGTTTCCTGTGTAATGAATTTCTCACAGTTGGTACGTTGTTTCAGATTTTAATATTGCGAAATTTATCAATTTAGAAAGATGAAAGATTCAGATATCACTATTTTCCTGTATCAATACTTCTTAAATCACCATACAACCTCTTTACCGTCACCATAAGCCCATTTAGTTGCTGATGACGCCAATGATGGACACAAACTCGCAAAGGCCCCCCAAAACGTAGCGAAAAAACAAAAATTTTAACAAAAGTTTCTGGCATAGACTGCCAAGAAACGCCGATAAGACTGACAGAATTCATAAAAAGAACCTTCACTGGCGGGTAAATATCATATTACTGAAAAAAAAAACAAAACAGGACAAAAGTTTGTTAAATTTTTTGATGAAATTCTAATACAGTTTGCAGAAAAGGTTATCTATGAAAAAATATAACTAAGCATTCCGCTTTTTCCCCCAGTTGTTTCTCTCCTGCGTAAATTCGACCAAAGACGGGTCGGTTACGACGACCGTTGCCCGACTCCTACAGTTGTGGTGCCAAGGCCGCGTAACGAGCTTTTTCGGGAAGCTAGAGCTATGCGAAATAAAATTCTTAAGATCCCTAAAAACCGCAAAATTGATGAATTGCTACAATTCAATAACTTCATGAAGACCTCGTAAAAAGGTATAAAACAGCATCCTTGAAAACACATGGCAGACACTGACCGTTCGGTTTAGACGCAAACGATTGGAGACGAGTTTTCACTTGTCTCAAAGAAGCTTCAGCGAACATAGCGTAAACGGTAGCCAAAATCACTTTTCGTCTGGCAATTGAAAAAGTATCCAAAAAAACGCTCGAACTGTAAAACGACAACGCATGAAGACAAATCTCCTTAAAGAAACACCCCGGTGTTCGTCCCCTTTGCGTACGAGAAGTTATTCGCCGCAGCATAGACAAATGCATTATTAAGCGTATCGAAAACAATCTACGTTTCTTTGGCGGCAACACACAACTTTGCCCACGCCTAAAAGGCTGGATTGAACACGCAATTTACACTCTGTGCTCGCAATATGCAAAATCCTGAAAATAAAACTGTCTCATAATAGACACCAAAAACGCCTTCTACTGCCTAACCGCATTTTGGCAGTTGAAAACATTAAAAGAAATTGAACCGCATTGAGTTTTGTTGTTCAAAACGCAGGTTCAGCCCAGTCGGATATATATGTCGCAGGTAAAACACTTCAGTGTCTGGAGGGCACAACTCGAGGGGACCCCATTGCTATAGCTATGTTTGGAATAGCCACCCTCCCCTTGCTGAGGTTTGTCCAGAATACGCAGGTGTCGCAAAAATTGTACGCAGACGACGGCAGTGCAGTAGGACGCTTGATGGACTGACTTTCGTTCTTCAAACAACTAACTGAACAAAGTAGCTTTTTTGGGTACAGCGTGAACGCCCCGAAGTGTCAATTAATAATAAATGAAGTGTCAAAGTTCTAAGCTCTTTGATTGTTTGAGGGTACAGCAGTTGAAATTGTTGACGTTTGCCCGCTCTTTAGGATGTGTACTAGTCAATGAGAAAGCGTATGAGACCTTTAATGTAACCACAGCTAGAAAGTATGCCAATTTGTTCAAAAAATTAAGGCAAAAACGTCCCCTCAAAACGCTTACGCATGCCTCACAAGAAGCGTGCAACAATTTCTTGTCCAGGGCAATGCCAAACTCACGGAATATCTTTGCCGACGCAGAAGTCAACATCAAAACGCACGATCTACCGTCGTTCGTTGACTCTCCGGTGTCTCAATCCGCACGGCGATTGTATTCGCTACCAACCAGGGAGGTCGGACTAAACATCGCGCAGCCAATAGATTACGAAACGGAGATACGCCGCATCGCTGAACGCATGCGTTCCTCTCGAAAAGGAAATGGAGCAAATGCTCCTCTCGCCCAAGATTGCATAACACACGACCAACTTAGAGACGGACTTTCCATTAGATATAACATTGAAGCCATGTGGTGAAAAGTTTACCCTATCACAAGCTCTCCACTGTATAGACACATGAGACACAACGAGACACCATTGCTAAAATCGTGCATGATACGCAGGACCGTCCGCAACGCGCACTATAAAACAACTAGCTAGCAAAATGGTTGAAAAGGAAGACGAATTATACTCGGACGCAATGACGTACATACGCACGAGAAGTTTTGCTCTTCTGCACAGCGCTATCAAATGTCTCAGAGGGCGCCGTGGTTCCTAACGGCCGACCCACATTGTTAGTTCTTGTAGTATCATAGTGCGGGAGGGGAGACTAGATTCATAACAAATTAGCTTATATAGAAATTCAATTCTTTTGACGCATCTCTAAAATAGTTGTAGTGCCTTGTCTTTAAAATTATATATGATGCAGTAATTTTTATGTTTCCTCATGACGCAGCTCTGAGAGAGCTATAGTGCCTTGTCTTTAAATTATATACGATTCGGTGATGTCTCTTAGTGGGGGATCACTACTCATCCATTGGATTGTCCTACGCGGCTTAAGAGCAAACCCCCTTTATTTTTTCAGATTATAATTTGCTTAACCTTCTGATTAAACCAAGGCAATCGTTTTAAAAACTACGGAAAAAAATATTGATAGAAAGCCATATTTAATTGATCAATAGTTGCATGTTTTGCGAATTAAATTTACATTGTTTATATTTCACTTACATTTTTCTTAGCTGCTGTTTGATTCCTACGCAGCGCAATTCACTCTGAGAGGCTGCAGTGGTACTAAACGTGCAACTGAGGTTGATAATACCTATAGTGTTGTTGTGCGAGAGGTGAGGCGACTCTTAATTAGTGTAGTTTTATTTCAACTTTCCTTCGCTGCGCTTAGAGTTTAACATATTTATGTAAGTTTAAAAAACAATGTTTATTTGCAGAAAATTTAAATACGCTGCTGTGACGTTTTTTATTGGGGCTCTCCCTGTTGCGTCCATTGGGTGGATTGATTGTCCTTTTTCTCTAGCCAATTAGTTGCACCGGGTTAAGGAACACTTGAGGCACAAATGGAAATAATCCAGACTGAGAGAACTTTCGCCAAACGTCTGCTTGTTGTCTTCTGCTGCCAATTGTTTTGCGATTGCCGTCTGTGCAGAAATACCGGTATAATGGTTTTAACATAGACGACTGGGATAATAACAGATCCCCGCAGAACACCAAATCGAAAACAACATTAGAATAATGATAGTTATTAAGTCCGATTGGTTGCTTCAGATCTTTTTGCTCGTCGAGTCTGCACTTGAAAATGGCTTCTCCATCTCAAAAGACCAATGATGCTCTTCTGGAAACAGATTACTGCCAGTCACCAAGTGGGCAAAGTGTTTCTTATGTTTTGAAGCAGTCCCTAGCTGAAAACCAAGCTACTGCTATCGGAAGCCCGAAATTGGCGTCTCCTTACGCTTCAAAGCAGGTATAATAGTTGTGCTTCGAATTGGAAAAATATTCGACTTTAATGAAGAACTAACCATTTAGTGAAGTGCTGAATGCTATAACCTAAGACAGCGTTAACCAAAAAATCCATTGAAACTAAATTTGAGGCCTATTTTGTAGGGTCTATCCCAGACTGAAATAAACCAGAAGATGGAGAAAACCACAGCCAGGCGAGAGATGCTAATGGAGGACATTAAGACCAAAAGGCGAGAGCACTCAGATCATGTTAACCAAGTTAGGCGTAGCCTTGTCGAAAAAGAGCTGACTGAACAGGAGCAAAAAATGAAACAAGTTAGTCTGTTGCGGTCAATTATTAAAATCGGCTCTCAAAGGTGAAATATAAACAGATAAATTGTAATTTTATTAAGAATAGCTCAATATATATAAATAGGTGCTTTCCTCTCCACTTGTTATTTATTTTTGTGACTGGGCCGTCTTTACACTGTCTGGAGGGGAACAGCTTGGAGTGCAGCATCCGGCTACTAAGTGCTACTCATCATGCCCTATTTTTCGACCTACATCCATCGATGCCGGATGGTGTACACGGCCCTTTATTGTAAGAATAGCTCAATTCGCCGTCTCCCATTGTCGAAGTTTTCAGTGGAACCTTAGTAGAAGAGGTGATTTTTGTCTCCAATCGTCTAATAAATTTTATTCTTCCGACCCACTTTAATGGAGGAGGAACTATATGCTTAACTGGGTTTTTTGTTCAGTCGACTCTGGACGATCGATGTATTCTTCGTGGAGAGTTGTGATTGGTATCATTAGAAAGCCCGTACAGCGGAGAATATTGACTTGAAAAATTTGAATTCCGTTTGTTTTTCAGACAATTGAGGTTTAAATTCCGTAAATTTTAGAATGATATCCGTTGTTTTTGTTCACATTTTCCGAAATTTTTGCGCATTTTGTTTTCAATGGTGTTATTGGTTTTGCCATTAAACACAAAGGAGGGCTGCTGACTCTTTTGAACCGCAAATTTTGGCTCATTATTAGCTAAACTTAACAAAAGGCGGCCTTTTCATCAAAATAGCATCAAATATATTTTTAAGCCCACTTTTTTCTAATTTACCGGAGGTACAGACCTCAAATTTGGTAAGAAAAATTTTGTGTGCTCTAAAAAAACTGGTTTTACTGCCCGTTCCTATCAGAGTGTTCTGGAATCACTTTTTGCTGGTTTTTTGATATCTTAAATTAATAATTATCCAAAATGCATTATTTATTTTTTGGTATTTTTAAACTTTTCGTGCCAAGTTATCTTTTTCAGTCAAAATTGGAACCATTAACTTACTACTAAACTTGCAGCAATATTGATTTTCATTTGTTTTTTTTGTTGCCTTGTCTTTTTATCAGCATATTAAAATCCCCATTGGCTTTCAAAAACGTGATTGAACATGTAGATCGTTTTAGTGGATAGCGTATGGTTTTAACGGCTTTGAAACCGTTTCCTTGCAAACAAATAATAGAATTTTTGATTTTGGCCTGTATTTGTCGTTCTTCTTATATTTTCATTAGTTTTTTTGGATTTTGACAGATATCAGTAACTTCTTCTAGAGATATTAAGAACTTATTTAATAGTTTTGTCCAATAGCTTATGTTATTAATGACCTTGATAAGATGTTTTTGAAGTATTTGATCGACTTTTTAAACTCTGCCCCCTTTTTGTTCATCTTTTTGAAAATTTGTACGTTAGGCTCATTAATGGCTTGTTCAACCATTAATGGCTTGTTCAATAAGACAACAAAAAGAAAATAACCGCTAGCAATCACCAGAACCATAAAGGCAGACCAACAATTAGGCAAACATAAAACAATGAAATAATGTTTCCTTCAATAAACAGTGGTTTATTGAAGGAAACATTATTTCATTGTTTTATGTTTGCCTAATTGTTGGTCTGCCTTTATGGTTCTGGTGATTGCTAGCGGTTATTTTCTTTTTGTTGTCTTATTTGCATACTCCTCCTAAATTGAGGGCCCCTTGATGTTCAGAAAAGATCAAACTGAGTAATAAAATATTCAATTTATAGCTTGTGCCTTTGAAGGCTTCAGCAATGTTTGCGTAAAGCTGCTTGTGAAATTTTCAGTTCTACCTGTATTTGGTGTTTATTTGTAGTTTTAAGACTAAATCTCCACTAATGTGAGGTACAATTAGCTTCCTATGCAGTTGCAAGTTGATCTATCCATTTTTTACTTTGGAAAATATTTGGTTTAAAAAATTTGAACTATGCTAATTTTTGAACTATGCTAATTTTCTAATCTTTCTTCTGTCAAGTGGGTTCTTCAATTTAATTTGTGGCTCTGATACTATGAGTTTAAAAAAAATTTCTAGTTTCGGAAAATTGAGTTTTTTTAAATTTCTTGTCATTAATAACGGTTCCCATTGAAGGTGAAGATGGGAACAGTTGAAAATGTCTAATATCTCATGGTTTTCTCGGCTTCGACAATGTTTACTCTCAAAGTTTAACTGATTTTTTTTGTTTCTGGCTGTATTTGTCGCTTTTTCTGGATAAGGACACGTCTCATTGACTTGGGTGTGTGCAGGTATGAACGGTACCTATGGAGGCTTAATTGAGTTTCTTTTGTTTTCATCTGACAGCTACTGACTTTCATGACTTTGAAATTAATTGTATTTTAACAATCTGAACTTACTATTTAATTTAGCCCTTTTTACTTTTTTGTGTGCTTGTTTTCAAGTTCTTATAGTCACATAAAGATTGTCCCATAGCGTTCTAGTGAATTGCAAGTTTATCTGTTAATAGCCGCCGTGAACTTCCTAACTTCTATTATTTAGGTGCTCTCCATTTCTTATCCGCTTTAACTTTTGATTCTCGTTTCTCCTTTTACAGAACTTACGACTTCCACGCTTTGACTGCTGACTAACCTCAACCACTGTTTGAACTGAATGCATTTTAATTTCTTTCTTTCATTGAAATACGCGTGTTTTTAATATGGTCAAGGCAAGAAGAGCAAAATCAAAAATTGGATAAACGATAAAACTCTCACGTTAAAGGCACTATTTATTTTTCTTAAATTGTTACCGTGTCTCATTAACGTCAGGACCCACTTGCTTTGAAGTAAAGTATAGGTTGACTTGCTTAGTTTAGGCTTTAAATGATGCTATTTTGATTTTGTCCGTTATTTTGTTTCTAAAAACGATTTCGAGTTTTATCGTAATTAATGCGTTTGTTTTGTTCTTTGTCTTGTCTCGTATTCTTATTAATGGCAGTTATCTGGGGCTATCCAATGTGTTTTTTTATTTATCGTTTTGCATTTGAGACAATTGTTTTTTTTAATAAAAACCAATTAATTTTGAACAGTGTGTATTTTAAAAATTTTCCTTGTCTTCCTCATATGGCAGACAATGAAGTCAAAAGTTTTTAGAGTGGCTTGGAACATTATGTGCTAACGCACATTACCGAGCCTCCTTGTTCAAATCTCGATTAAATTCTATCGTCAATCTATTCCCTTTTATAATGTTCAACTTCTAAATTTAATCTCTACTTCGCACCTGCTTGTTTTTTTTTCACTACTCATTTATCATGCACGTTTATCTCACTTTTGCGCAGTCCTTGCCATGTTGAAGTGTGATAAAATTAGAACAATACTGAATATTTAATGTAGTCTTTTTGGGGTTTTAATGTCAATGCTTGTAAACGGAGGTATTAATTGCATTAGTTGGGGGTCGATCTTTCGTGGATCAGTGGGTCACATTCCGGGAACATACGATAATCATCGCATGGCTGTTGGTTATATTTAGATGAACGTTATAATTTATAACAATACTTAACTAAAATTTTTTGTACTGAGTAAATATTGCAAATAGGCTCAGTTAAGATAAGAATTGGCTGAGTAAATGACGCAATGATGTATTAAAAACTTAGCAACTTCGATTACATAATTTACTGGGCCATTTATTATGCCAGATTTGTGATTTTAACAGTATGTTCTTTGCTTGTGTTGGTGTGTGCTCTGGAGCATTTTCCTCTTCTTTTAAATGATTTGATGTCGAAGTGTCGTCAATCAACAATGTTAAGTTATTGTAGGCAAAATTTTTTCTTTTCATGAATTTCATATTGTTCATTCTTTTTTTCTTTATCTACGAAAACAGCTAGCATTCTTAAAAAAATATTGGGCACATGAAGCTGTGAGCTTGTCGTCTGCAGACAAATTTTTGATTCTCTTTAACTCTGTGCCATTGGTGAGGGAGCCGTGATGGATTAGAAAGGCTTCAACCGATCTTTCGTGTCGCGCTTTATAAAGAACTGTGACACCCCAAACACAACTCAATCACTTCCACAGTGAACAGTTCAGTCGTCAAAAAAAGATTGCTTAATTGTAAATTTTTGTTGTGGAGTTTTTTGCTTGTGCAGTTTTTGTGCTAATTGATTGATCCGATAGGTCATTATAGGCTAAATGTTTTGTTCTGGGCTGAAATTTTTCCTCTGTAACGTATTTTGGTTGAGTCATTATAGGTTAGTTTTCATGACCTTGATTCGGATTTCTGATCTCGTAAGAAAACAACTTTCATAAGAACAATCTTTTATTTGCAGGGTTCTTGAAAGAACTCGAGACCTGACAGATAGGAAGCGGACTGCACTCGGCTGTCAAGCTTCGAGATTGTTAAGAACTCGTTGCTAATGGTTGGGGGTGTGGAATATAGTTAAGAAGATTCATCTCAAGCGCAACACAATGCACTTCCAGAATAAAAAGTTTAAGTCGTCAAAAAGATAGCTTACTGTTAAATTTTTTAATTGCAGCTGTTACATTTTTTACTCAGATATGGTGTAGCCTCCTTGTCTTAACAAGTCCATCGATTTAATTGTGAGTGAAAAGCAACTGTTGAAAGATGTAAAATTTTGAGTCTGAAAAGGAAATATTGAGATTGAAATAGTAGTAAAGATTTGTTTAGATTGAAGAAAAATTGTTGACTGCCCAAGAAAACAAAATGAAGGACATCGAAATGATAAAAGACAAGTGTTACAAGGAAGACAGGAAGGTTGAGCTGGCTCACGCAAGGAGAATGGAGAATTCCGGCAGAAAAATGGGTGACACTCCGGATTCGCAAGAAGATATGGAGAACTAACAAACAATATGGAAACCGATTTCAGATGCTGAAACCAAGACAAACTGAATTTTGAATGTGTTGGTCCAGATTTGCGTTTTTTGAGCTATATGTACGCTTTGATTGTGTTCATTCCGTTAAATGTTGGTCTCCTTAGTAAATGAGGGATATTTGTTTTCCAAAGTATCTCGGGGAAAGGCACAAGTCTTGCTTTGGAATTATTGTTGGAATTAATTCACTGGGAGTCAACATTGATATACTTGCATTGTTTGAATTCGAATTGACTATTTATTTATTGTAACCAATTTGATGATTTTTAATTGTGATGTTTGAGTAATGTTGTTGATTGACAAGACATTCCCTCCCGCCTTTCCAATACTATACCCATTGAATTGTGATTAATGCACAGATAATGTGGATATATTGTTTTGGTTGGCTCCGACCAAGGAAGCTTCAGTGCTGTGTGCAGTAACTTGTTTAGACTTAATTGATCGTGATATTGATTTTAAGAATTAAACTTGAGAATCTATCCCGTTCTTCTTTAGCTGAGTAGAGGCCGTCCTCCTGGTGGCCATCAAGTTAATTGCTTGCAAAAGTGTAGCAACCGTCTGAGTACTGTTGGTGGCGTGATAGCCGAGTTAAGGTGGGTGAGTCACACCCCAATGACAGAGATCAATTCTGTGTCTCCGTGACGCTGTCTGTGATGATAAGCTCTCACTTCACCATAGGTTCAGGTTGACATAGCCTGACCAAGCTTGTTTGCAATGATGGTACCACGCAAATGTTTCAGACGCAGAAAAATGGCCTTAATCGACGAAAAGCACTGCTGCTCATGAAAAGAGCAGTCACAAGAATAATAGCAGGACAAGTCCTGACGTACAAATCAAAGAATTTTCTTTGATTAAACAAAAAACTAGACCCAGAACGGACTATGAGTGAATTGGGAAAACGATTTCTAAAAAAAAGCGAATCAAAAAAACAGAAAATCAATGTCAAAATGCCGCTAGCGAGAACAAAAAACCTCTAACGAGAAATGTAAACTTGGTTCTAACAAAAAACTAGGCCTAGAACGAACTATGAATGGATTGGGAAAACCATTCAGAAAAAATGCAATCCAAAAATTGAAAAAACAGCCGGAAGAATACCGGAAAGGACTCGAAGTGAACATCCATTTAAACGCCATCCAACTACTCATCAAACAAAACATGCCTTCACTAATTTATGATTATCTTGAAACAAAGTCATGAAACAAAAAAAAGTAAAAACGATAAAATCAAATCTGTTAAAATATGATGAAAAATCTCATCAAATTTTGTTATAAATTGAGATTACGAAAAAACTATCCCTGCCGAAATAACTTCATCAAAACAACTAGTTTTAAAAAACCACTTATGTGAATTTTGAAAAAATACTTTAGGCTAAATTATGAAAAAAAGCTCTTAAAAACAACTTTCACTGAAAAACTGGAAAAAGTTAGTAAATTTTTTAATATTTCAAAAAACATATAAATCCAAAGAAAAATTCCCTTCAGGCAATAGGGTATCCCGATGCTCGCAAAACAATAGGCAAGTCATAATAGGCAAAGAAACTTAGCTAAAAACAGAAAAAAAAAATGAAAAACTGCAAAAAATTAAGAAAAATAGTTCCAATTTTCGCCATTTCTTTGTCATATTTCGCAACAAAAAAAAAGATTCTTACCCACAAAACTGTAACCAATTGTTACCATAAATTTTTCTCAAGTAGAAGGGGTTTCTTCAATACCCAATTAAGCCAGTAAAACAAAATAATCGTCAAAAAACGCAAAAATTAGCCCGAAAATCAGCAAAATACATTAAAAACCTCCGAATTATCATAAAATTCATATGAATTTCCAAAAACCATCAAACCACTACCGAAACCAGCCTAAAATTAAAACAAAATCATAACCAATCCTCGTAACCAAAATAAATAAAAAAAACTGCTTTAAAATGCCGCATGTGAACAAAAAAATTTCGCTCGCATAGAGAAAATTTTTTCACACATCAATTTCTCGCTCTCTCAAAAACAGCGGTATGAACAAAAACCACTCTCTTTTCGCTCCGTTCTTCACTTTAGTTGAGCGCCAAAATCACTCCAAATTTTTTCACGCGTTTCATTTCCCGCTTCAAAAATCACTCCAATAAAATTGATTTAAAAAAAAGACTTCTCCAATACTCCTCTTCGAGTCGTAAAATACAGTAAAAAAACAACGTAAAATCGCCGCGTGTGAACAGAAAACCACTAGCGAGAAAGCGAAGTTTTGTTCAAACACCATTTTCTCACTCTACTTTAGAATTAGAGCGATAAAATTTCACGCCGCAAAACCACTCGCTTTTTCGCTCCACTTCCTGTTTCGGCGTGACCAAAATCACTGCTCCAATTTGACTTCAAAAATCATGAAAATGTGTGAACAGATCTTTAAAAAAAGACAGCGCCCCAATACAATTCAAAGTCTTTGAATTGTAATCAAATTCTTTGAATTGTAAAAAAGTGGCAGCTGAGAGCTGGCCGCAGTAGCCTAATGCTGTTCCTATGCGATTAAGGGGAAAAAGCAATTATCTATTAGTTATTGATTTTCTTACGAATTTACTTGACATAACTCGCCCTCGATTAGGCCAAGTTTGGGCTAAATTGACCACAGTTTACTAGTTTTATAACTGAGAGCGCTTAAAATTCCACATTGGCTTGGAAAATTACGGTGCAGATCCAAATTTGCAATACAGCCGAAAACTTCAAACTCTGCTGAGTTAACTTATGGGGTTTGAACTGACGGGGTCAATTTTAATCAAGGGGCAAACAAGGTAAAGGGATATTTTGTTCTGATTCTCTAATTATAGTGGAATATAAAGCTTAGTCCACCTTGGGATTTGTACCAATCTCTAGAGTTTATGCTCTAACATATATTTAGGGTAAAGCAGAGTTTTTTCCGGAACGATGTGTGAGTTTTGTTTTTAGTTGAGAAGATACTTTTTATAAGGATATCAATCAAAAGTAAAGGGGTTACTAATTTCCAGATGTTCTATATGATGTGCCTATAATTTCACGTTTTTAAGGTTTGAAAAATATTTTCAGTTCAAGTTAGAGCACTTGTGCCAACAAGGTTATCACAATGGCCGAGGTGAACTAGGGATTGAGAATAGTTGCGACATATTAAAGTGTCATTGATGATAAGGTAGCATTAATGCACAGTTAACGTAATCTCCAATAAAATGGACATTTTTCTCGTTCGGTTGATATACTAATAGATGCAAAAGTTGTCCGAGATTTTAAATTTAGCGAGTTAGACAACTACTTCTTGTGTTTAAAGTTAATAGTTGCACTCAGTTTACGGGCGTCGTTTTTATTTATTGTTCCATACGTCGAATAAAGCAATAATCGAATGCTTGCACTTTTAGTGTCTATCTTGTTTGTCCTTTTGTTATTAGAGGCACTCAAATTTTCCGGGATCATTTCTGTTTATGCCCCCCCCCCTCAGTGCGTTATGCACCCCCAGTTACTACAAACCACGTGTCATTACATTTTTAATCATTATGTGAAAATAGGGCGCGTGCGTCTGGGAAGTGCATCCACTAAGCTGGGGGGGGGGGGGGGGGGCACAAACGGAAAAGATCCTCCCTTTGAATAATTATACTTTTATATGGGGAGAGTCTAGTCTAATCCACATGGCGTTTTTCATTTTTAGTTGACTTCTTATGACAGCATACATAATGCTCGAATGAATTGTAAATTTTAACTATGTTCATAATTTAAAGTGCACCTTATTTGTTCTTATGCTCAAAATTTAGTCATGGAAACGACAAAGAGAAAGAATGGAATGCAAACAGATGCACATACTCCAATAATTACGAATTAAAATTGAAATCTAGTTGCAAGGACACTCACTAATTGTTAAAAAAATCCCACATTTAATCTCTTTGTATCCAAGATAAAATTTTTTTCGTCGTTAAAAATATTTTTATTTGTGTGTATCAATAAAGGAATCCAATTGATCGTGCTATCCATATATATAGTATATAACAGATTCCGAACACGTCAATTGCTGCGCTTCAGTTTTGCATCTTTTGCATTCCATATTTTGTATTTAGACTGAAAAAACAAAGATTTAATATGAATTAAGTACATTAGTAACTACTGCAACCATGGATGCTATGAATACAGTACCAAAAAGTAAACAGTGTCATGGAATATTTGCAGCGCTTTTTAACTCGCTTGGGTGTGCCGTGACTGGACTTCTGGTAAAGTTATCTTCAGTGTTTAACCCATTTGTTCTTCTTATGTGGTCTACATGTAGCAGTTTTCTCTGCTTGTGTCCGTTAGTGAAGAGAAGTTAATGTCCCAAAAGCCATATTTTCTTACAAAGAACGTTTTTAAAAAAATAAAAATGTAAAAACTCATTTTCAGATGAAATTAACTGATGACGAATTGAGCAAATTACGAGAAATCATTTGTGATTTTGTTTGCACAGGATTCGTTGCATCACATTATTTTCTCATCTCCACTTGAAATTTTCTTACTTTTCTTAATTGTCATTAAAGAATCTGCAATCGTCAGGTTTATAAAGCAATGGAAATAAAATTAAAAGGGCACAGTGATTATCGTTTAAAGGCACAATTTTTAAATTAACCTTGACAATTAAATTCAACAGAAGCAACAAGTTTGGGAATGGTAAGTATCATACAAAGTGAATAGATACTACGTTTAAACCACTATTTTGATTTGAGGTTAGCGCTTCTTGTTTCGATCGTGACCAAAAGACAGTTCTACGAGTTTAATAAAAAATGTTCACTGCATTCATCAATGACATTTGGTTTTTCGGCTCATCAAAAATATACCGCAATCGCTGTTTTGTGGGCAATTATTAATGAATTTTGCCTCATAGTTGTTACCGCCATCGAGAAATTATCAAACTGCTAATCAATTTTTTTGTTAAACAATTTAATGAGCGCGATGACAGCCATGTGAGTTTAAACACCACTTGTTTCATTTACAGAGTTCCATAACTTATACTACTTTTTAGTTGATTAAATCGCGAAGGCAGGTATCCAAATGCCAACAATGGTATCCAAATGTACTGTTGTACTACACCTTTTGAACAAGAAAACTGCTTTAGTGTTATCTCAAGCCATAGGAACAAACAATTTCCCATGCAAACAATGGCCTTTATCTCAAAGACGATTTGATCCAAAGTCAATGGAAAGGGAACATTATCATAACTTATAAGTTAAGAAAAAGAAATATGACAATTTTTATTGTCTTTGTTCTGTGAGCACTTACGCTAAATGTAAGAGCCATTTTCGTCTGAAAATTTATTTTATTAAAATATCGCTGAATTGAGTAAATGCGGGATAGTTGAGACGAGACAAGCAGTGAACAACTTGAATAGAAAATCTAATTCTACATGTAACTTAAGTTTTCAGGCTCTCCGTGAACCTGCGATTAAACAATTTTCAAAAAAAAACAGAAAGCATAAAAACCGTGGAGATATAAACAGTATGTTTTCCCTTTAAATAAATAATAAGAAATTAAAATCAGGAAAAAAAATGGAAAAGTAAAAATCAGAGTTTTCCTCTAAAAGATTGCACAAAACTATGCTACGCATTGTAACGCATCCTCATTAAAAACCAATAATTTTCTATCTGTTGATATGATATAAGAAGCCAAATTGCCCTTTGGGTACATGAATACTAGAGAACACCTTTTTCAAGAAAAAATGAGCACACCTTTAGTAAAAATCTGTGAGCATGTGGGCACACACGCTAAAAGTCAAAACCACCTCCTCCCAAATTTCATTTCAAATTAGTTTGATTAATTAAAAACGCCACTGAGTTGAACAAATTGTGTGATACGAGGACAATGGCGAAAAACGTTGTTATTCCTTTTCCAAATTCTGTTTTTTCTAATGATCCGTGACCTTAGATTTGGAGAATTCCGTTACCCTGCGGTTGACCCAATATGCGATCAAACAGAAAGGTTTAAAAGGTGGAGATATAACCAGCATATTTTTCCTTTAAATAAAACATCAAACTCAAATCAGGAAAAAGATTACATTTTTACAGTAAATGTTTGCGCTAAACTCTACTATTCATTGCAATTCTTCCTTTGCAGCGATTAAGGCCCTATTATTTGATATGATATAAAATGACAAATTGGTTTTTATGGGATATTAAAAAAAACAACAGGAGAGGCAAGTAGTCGAGGAAAGAACTACTAACATGAATTTCTTTTTCAACCTCCTAACCTATGATCTAAAATCAATTTGGTGTTTTCTTTCTCATTTGTTTTTATTTTTACTAGCAGTCCGACTTAATGGAATTTCTAATAGATTAATTAAATTGCAAATAATAAAAACAGGTGAAGTTTTTCTGAGATAGAAAAAGGTGAAGTTTAATGCAATTGCAAATAATAGAAACAGGTGAAGTTTTTCTGAGATAGAAAAAGTTATCGTCAAAATTTCCTCAACATACTATACAAATAAGAAATCCAACGATTAACTAAATGTCTTATTTGATTAAATTTAACCGAATTGATCGAATATTGGAATTTTTGTAACAAGAGGAACAGTAAAAAAGTAATTGGTGAATAAAAAGATAATTATCATTTTTGCCTGAACATCAACCTTAAAAGCCTTTCCAACTTATGTTTAGTTGACTTAACATAAAGGTACCTTGTCCAGTTGGTTTAACATTAACTGAAACTTCAGAATGAACAATTCACATACTTAAGGTCAAGAAGATTCAATAAAGTTCAGAATTTCAGCACGAAAAGGCAGAGATCTTTATATTCATACCTTTTCTTGGATTTGCCTCCTATATATTAATTAGCAAACAATTTTTTCCTAATTTATATTATTTTTTTTAAAAAAATGACAACTGTCCGAATATAAAACAAATGAATTTAAAACAGTTTTGTATACAGGTCGTACAAAAAAGAAACAAAATCTGGCATCAATAACATTTAATTCATGACAATATTTTGACATTCAGTAACATTCTTTGAGAAAATTTCAATCCTGAGTCAAATTAGTTGGCATAGAATTTACCCCTTGGGCTTACTTTTAACGAGATAAAAAGAAATGAGAAAAAAATCATTCATTTTTTTGCTTGCTACTTCAAGTGGAAACTGATCGCTTCACTTTTTTTGCAAACTTTTGTCTGTGTTTACTAAGATAATATTTTTGCTGTTGACTGCTCTCGTTGAACTTCAATTTTCGGACGAACTGCTTGCAAATTAATTGACAATGCATGTGATTTATTATCTGTTAAAATCATATCAAAATGAGTGTTGTGCTTTTATGATTTTTTTTTCAAATTTCTTATTTAAGGCAATTGTAATCAAGGTTTCTCCAAAAAATTGACTATTTTGAGTTTTGTAAAAGTGATACTCAAAATAGCTAATGCTCAAAAAATAATTACTAGATTTTTGTAGTTCAATAAAACCGTAGTCCCATTGAAAAAAAAAGTCCCATTGTGTGAGACTTCAAAAAGTAAATCGCTTTATTTACAATGAAGTACCGAAACAAAAAGCCATTTTCTGAAGACATCTCAAAATGACATTTTTTGAAGAGAATTTTCATAGCAAACAAAAATTTCATAGCACATTTTGAGCAAACATGGAAAAACTTAGAAGGTCAAAAATGGAAACGGTTTCCACTACTATTTTTCAAATCAAAACTGGTGTGATTCTTTAAAAAAGTGTGGCTTGATTGAAGAGAACATCGTACATATATTCCGATTGGCAACTTGCATTGAGAGATTAGCAGTTATAGGGTGTGTGTTGTCTCTGCCTCTCTGTTCCATATGTGGATACATGAGCATGGTCTACATGGAATTTGCTGACAGCTTTGCCATTCAGCAGTCGAATGTAGTCATTTGTTCACTACTTGCTTGGATTCTACTTAGAGGTAAATCATTAAGGAATGTAGCATCATTTGTAATGATAAAAATAACACTACCCAGGATGAAGTCCGCGACCCAAGACAGGTATTGGCCAGACCGACCATACCCAAAACAGGCATTGGCCAGACCGACAATACCCAAAGATAGGTATTGGCCAGACCGAGCAGACTTTGGCCACCATTGGCAGACTGAACAGACTTTGGACACCATTGGCCAGACTGACCAGACACTGTCCAGACCATTGGGCAGACCAAACAGACCTTAGGCCAGACCGTTGTCTAGACCAATGGCCAGACCGAACAGACCTTAGGCCAGACCATTGTCCAGACCGTAGGCCAGACCATCCGCCAGACCGTTGTCAAGATTAATGGCCAGACCGAACAGACCTTAGGCCAGACCATTGTCCAGACCGTAGGCCAGACCATCCGCCAGACCGTTGTCAAGATTAATGGCCAGACCGAACAGACCTTAGGCCAGACCATTGTCCAGACCGTAGGCCAGACCATCCGCCAGACCGTTGTCAAGATTAATGGCCAGACCGAACAGACCTTAGGCCAGGCCATTGTCCAGGCCGTAGGCCAGACCATCCGCCAGACCGTTGTCCAGACCATTGGCCAGACCGAACAGATCCTGGGCCAGACTATTAGCCAGACTCATTTAAACGTGTATAAGCAACCAACAAAATTTATAATTTCTTCGTTTCATTTTTTTGAATGACAAATGAATATGAGATTTTAAAAAGAAATTATTGAAAAAAAACCGTCGATTTAAAGACAAATGCAAATTTCAAAAGTAGGTTAATGAAGTGTTCTAATCATCTAGAAGTAGATGTCGTTTACCATTTATGGGCTGTTATTTTGAAAAACAATCAATACAGCACGCATTTATACAATTTGGCTCTTATTTGGCTGGACCTCTAGGCCTTGAAATTAGGTATTGGCCAGACCGAACAGACCAAAATATGGGTATTGGCCAGACCGAACAGACAGAAATATGGGTATTGGCCAGACCGAACAGACCGAAATATGGGTATTGGCCAGACCTAACAGACCAAAATATGGGTATTGGCCAGACCGAACAGACCGAAATTTGGGTATTGGACAGACCGAACAGGCCGAAATTTGGGTATTGGCCAGACCGAACAGACAGAAATATGGGTATTGGCCAGACCGAACAGACCGAAATATGGGTATTGGCTAGACCGAACAGACCGAAATAAGGGTATTCGCCAGACCGAACAGACTAAAATTGCCATTGGCCAGACGGAAGGCGCGACCCAAATTTTTTCCAGACCATTGTGGACGGTCGCACTGGACTCCCCTGTCCGCGACCCAAGTCGGTCTGGCCAATACCTGTCTTGTGTCGCGGACTTCATCCTGGGTAATAATAATTTTTTCCTGCATAATTGCAGTGGAGCAGGATTATTCTTTTAGTCTGCAGTACATTAACAGTAGCCTGTTCTTAGCTGTCCTTTTCTATCTTTCTCAATATTTCAGTCGGTTCATTTTGTGATAGTGAATGCTATTTGTTAGTGAGCATGGCCACTTTGTTGCGTCCGAAACTTTTACGTGGTACCATCATTGCAGCCATAGTTTGCATAGTCTCTTTGCTAAAGGAGGAAAAGGAGGACAGTAGAGCCGAACGGGGGTAGAGCACAAAGAGGTAGCATGATAGTTAGAGAATTAAAACCAATACTTCTCGCGTTCGAGTTTAGGTATAGCAAACAAAAGTCCCTGTTGTCCACCCATCTCCTACTCTGGGGGTGGGGTGGCCGCGAAGAGGCCGATTGATCGCAAGCAGAGCACACAATATAGGGAATCAAGTGACTGCAACCGAGTTAATTTGTCATTTCTTACATTTATTGTATGTAAAGATCACTAAATTTGAAACAATCAGATTGTTCGGCCAATCAAATTTAAGCATCCTGCTCCAATTCTCAATTTTTCACAAAAAGTTCGCAAAAATCAATGGAAAGATTAAACTGCAATTTGAAATTAGCAGAGTTGTTTTTAATAGCCGCACAGCGATAGCTGAGGCTATTATTGACTTTCTCTTGGTTTTTTGCAATTCAAAGAATTTGAATTGTATTGGGGCTCTGTCTTTTTTTCTTAAGATCTGTTCACACATTTTCGTGATTTTTGAAGTCCAATTGGAGTAGTGATTTTGGTCACTCCGAAACAAGAAGTGGAGCAAAAAAACGAGTGGTTTTGCGGCGTGAAACGTTTTCACTCTATTTTTAAAGTAGAGTGAGAGACGGTGTTTGAACAAAAATTCGCTTTCTCGCTAGTGGTTTTTTGTTCACATGCGCCATTATGGCTTTGATTTTTCTATTTACAAATCAATGAATTTGAATTGTATTGGTGCGCCATCTTTATTTTAAGATCTGTTCCCGCTTTTTAAGGCTTTTTCACGTCAAAGAGAAGTCAAATTAGAGTGGTGATTTTGGTCACACTGAAATAGTAAAGGGAGCGCAAAATTGAGTATGTTTGGTGCGTGACTTTTTTTAAAACACCTTTATAGTGGAGTGAGAAATTGGTGTTTGAGCAATTTGGCGGTTTTTGAGATTAATTTTTTCTTCCTTCAGAGTTATTGTTTCCTCTCCTCCAGAGTTTTTAATACGGCACATATGTGTTCTAATTGCGCCTAATTGCCTTTGCAGGAATTCGTTAAGGGGCAGCTTAATGACTTGCCACTACTTGTTGTCATACAATATTAGTGATAGTTAGATTTTGTTCTTTTTAAAAATTATCTGTTGTCTTATCACTGAGTATCATCAATCACAGTTATGATTGATTGCTAATGAGGCATAAAAGAACCTAATTAATGGCTCCAGTTAATAACTAGTGATTTCCATGACTATGACAAAATTTTTACTCAAAAATTTGGAGTGGGTTTTTGAGTTCTGCAAGTATTTATTGTACTTTTTGAAGTCTTATCATTTAATCTCAATGAAGACAGGGGTATCTGATACTGCTAAGGAGGTTTTGTTTATCGATTGAATCGTTTTTGCTCAAAGCTAGTGTTTTCTATTACCTTTACACAAAATTTTTTCGATAATAATTATCGAATTTTTTGATTGTTGCGGGTTTTTTTTCAAATTGTTGTCTTAACTTAGTTTAATTATTGACAGGCCCTATTGGTTGCTAAAAAAGCTTCAACTAGAGCAAGATATTTTGGTTCTTAGCCATTGTTTTTTGTGACTTATACGCTTGTTCGTTTTTTTGCAAAACCTTGTTTTTTTCAGTTTTTCTAGTATTTGTTGTACTTTCTGCTGTCTTATCACTTAATCTCACTGATGACAGGTCCCAAAGGTGGTCATTGAGGACTCAAATAATTGGTGTAATTGTATCCTTGACTAGCTGTTGCGTTCTGTGACCTTTATACTAAGTGTTTTCAAAAAGTTTCAGCGTGTTTTATTGCTATTTTTTGGTATTTTTTCTTATCATTTAATATTATTATTAAGAGGACTCATCGACATTTAATGACGGGTTGCTAATGAGAAATAAAGGATTACTTGGCAGTTTGAGTTCATAGCAGTTGTTTTTTCGTTTTGATCTTGTCTTTTCAAAAAGTGGAAGTTGAAATTTTAGTCTTGCTTGTTTTTCTTGTTCCGGTGTTTGTTATTGCTGAGTATCATTACTGACAGCTCTCATTTGCCCTCTAAAGCGGAGTGAATGATTGCCAGGTCAGCAATTAATACAATTCTTTGAATTGTATTTCAGGTACTGTCCTGTTATGTTTTTCTAGTTATTTTGATCTGATTATTTTTCAGAAAGGATTTCACCAATTCACTCGTAGTCCGTTCTAGGTCTCGTCTTTTGTTTAGTCAATGAGAATTCTTTGAATTGTACGTCAGGACTTGTCCTGCTATGTTTTTTTGATTTCGTCGTGAAGATTTTTGTTACGACCATATGACTTCACAGCCGTTTTTTGTTCATTCGTTCATGCAATTTCAACTGAATTATGTGCGTGACTTCATTTTTCACTCTTATTGGAGTTTTTTGTGCATTCGCGTGATTAAATTTTTGCATCACTCTTAAAAATAACCTCCTCACCCTGAAATTCACGTTTTAAAAATTAATTCAAAGAAATAAGGTCAAGTGAGTTTATGTCCCTCTAATTGAAAGTTATTTAAGAGCAGCTAATAGAAGCAGCAATAAGTAATACAGATTCATAATCAAAATATAACATCTCACCCTTTAATGAGAAATTTATTTTGTCTTTCTTTTACTATCTTTTTTGAGATTACAGATCTACGAAGCTATTGCGGCTATTTTCTGGCAATCTGTCAGCCATGTTTGTGAGTTGTGAATAGTAGTGGCACATGACTTTTCTCGCATTGATTTTCATATTTTGCAAATTTCATCACGATATCTGCCATCATGATTTTCGAACAGACGCGAATTCTAATATGATCTTTCCAAAAAAATCTACTGAAGCAATATCTTTCCTTATTTTGCTATTTTTTGAAAGAACCTCTGCATTGGATCGACTGGACCTGCCTCTTGGTCACAACAACCGGTATTCTCTTGATAGCCAGACCCAAATTCCTCTTTGGATCCCAGTCGGAGTCGAACCAGGAGTACAGCGACCGCTGGAAGGGAATAGTGTACGCTCTGGTGTCTGCCATGGCCAGTTCTTTCTTCGGAGTTGCCAGACGCAAGATTGTTGATGTTGATAACTTGGCTCTTCTTCTGTTACAAGTTGGTCGGTGTGGTTGTCGCTTCTAAAATTACTCATTTTGGGCAATTTTTCCCGAGTCGAAAAATCAGGGATAAATAATAAGCTGAATTCTGCTCTTCAAATAAGTTACATCATTTGATACGAAGCATTCTCTTTTCGCGCAAATGAAGCGCCATTATCTGCACAAGTAAGAATAATTTTGACGTGGTTCTCTTTATAAAGAGTGTTTTTCAGCACGTTTCTCGGCGTATTTAACATTATCTCATCGAGGTTCCTTCAGTAAAACTCACAATTCTAAACAAATTTTTCTAAACCTATTTTTAATAGCCACGTCAGCAATTCCAGGCGGTTATTATTGCGCTCCTAATTTTTACAATTCAATTTTAAGATGTGTTCAAACAATTTTCAATGACTTTGAACTTTCAAAACGGGATAAACAGGTAAAGCCCAGCAGGCATTAAGTTTCATAACAGGCCCAAAGTGGGCTTTAGTAATCCCTGAAGTGCTTAGAGGGGTGCAGCTGCTGGGAAGGCCTTAAGTTAAGGTTAAAAGGTCAGTTTTAGGAATCTTTGGGCTCAAAATGGTGCAATTTTCAAGTTTTATGAGACTTGTTTTATGTTTTTTGTTTGATTAGTCTTAAGTTGAAGTTTTTAAAGGTTGATGAAGGTCTTTTGCAAAGACAGAGTTACTTGTTATGATCATTTTATGAGCTATATGTTTTGATGCTACAAACACAAGCAAGCAAAAAGATTTTAATTTTTGCAATTTTTTCAAGTCTTTTGAAAATTTTTGTCATTTTTTGAGTTTTTGCAGCTTCAAGGGCCAGGCAATCTCCTTTAAAGTTTGAAAATAAGGCACTGCATAGTTTTAGTAACAATGGATTGGTCTTCTATATTTAATTGTCTCGAATTTTAGCTTTTTTTGATAAAAAAATTTTTCATAAGGTTTTCTAAAGTTTTTGTCAATTTTTGATATTTGTCCAATTTCAAGAGCTACAAAAACTATTCTACGGTCTGATAAAAAACAACTTCATGGTTGCTAGTTTCAAAGGATTTATTTTCAACAATTTAACTGTTCGAATTTTGAAATTGTTCTGATAAAATCTGCAATTTTTTCAAGGTTTCCTCAAGTTTTTGTCATTTTTTTATTTTTGTCCATTCTCAAGTGCCAGAAAATCTATTCCATGGTCTGATTAAAAAAAAAAATTTAATGCATGGTTGTTAGTTTCAGTGGATTTGTTTTCATCAATTTAACTATTTGGATTTTGAGAAAATACTCTGATAAAATTTGCAATTTTCTTCGAACTTTTTCAAAACATTTGTTTTATTCAGTTTTTCTTGCCTCAGTAGCAAGATAACTTCATCCAGGAATTGATAGTTTTATATTAATTAGTTGCTAGGGGGCCATTGATTGGTTTTCAATATTTTAATAGAACGAATTTCTATTTTTTGAAATTTGAAATTTTTTCTGAAAACTGTTACCTATCGATCTTTGAGCCAGAGAATTTTTAGGACTTGGAATTGGGTTACTGGATAGCCTCTAGAGGCACAAAAATGATTCTGAAAAAATTAATATCTCAATTTTCAGCAACATTTCTTTAAAAAATGCCACTAATTTTTTTTAAAAGGACCTTGAAGATCGTCATTTTTGAGTTGATCGATCTTCAAGGGCCAATGAAGTTTTTTTCAGGTCTTGCAGATATAATATTGGATCAATTTGAGAAACAAAGATAGATTTTGAACATATTTTGAATTAAATATATTTAAAGGGATCAAATTTTGCCTTAGATGTAAAACCTTAGGAGTTTTGCATTAAACATTTGTGTTCGGGACGCCATTTTGGCTTTTTACGTCAATTGCGTGACTTACATCACTAAAAAAGTGACTTCTGAACTCACTTATGGAACTTTAAATTTTATGAACATTTACTAATTAAAGGTCAATAGTATGCATCTAAGTATTGCCAAACTTATTTTCCCTAATTCTTGAGTGATAGAGTCTTGAGTTTTAACATCGATTATTAATTTTGAAAAAATTTCACCAAGGTTTTTTCATTGTAGAGAGTATTTGTCGCATAAAATTGAGAGTCCGAATCTAACCAAAAAGTCTAGTGGTCCATTAAAATGCTGGTGGTCAATCTGTTAAACTTATTTCTTTAGTTATTTCAATTCATGGCAGGTCACAACTTCTATCGTGGCTATTTTCCGGCAATCTGCCGCTTATGTTATTGGTTCAATGTCCTTGAAAATGTTTTTACAATTATTTGGTACCATCGAGCAAAGATTTTGTTTAATTAAACTTAGGTTAAAATTTTCAAAAATTAATGAAGGCATTTTGCGAGACAAAATTACTAGTTGTGACCATTTTTCGAGCTATATGTTTTTGTACTACAAACACAATCAAGCAAACTGATATTAATTTTTGCAATTTTTCAAGTTTTTTGAAAATTTTTTATCATTTTTTGAGTTTTTCTAGCTTCAGTGGCCAGGGAATCTCCATTAATGTTTGATAATCAGGCACTGCATAGTTTCTAGTGACAATGGATTGGTCTTCTCTTCTATATTTGATTGTCTCGAAATTTAGCTTTTTTTGATGAATTCTGCAATTTTTTTAAGGCTTCCTAAAGTTTTTGTCAATTTTTGATATTTGTCCATTCTCAAGAGCCAGAAAATTTTATCCACGGTGTGATAAAATTCTAATGCATGGTTGTTAGTTTCAATCGATTTGTTTTCAACAATTTAACCATTCGAATTTTGCAAATGTTCTGATAAAGTTTGCAATTTTTTCAAATTTTTTTTAAAACTTTTGTCTTATTCTGTTTTTCTTGCCTCAGTAGCAAGATTACCTCATCCAGGGTTCAATAGTTTTTTATTAAATAGTTGCCAGGGGCAATTGAATGGTTTTCAGTATTTTAATAGAAAGAATTTTTATTTTTTGAAATGTGAAATATTTTCTGAAAATTGTTTCTAAAAAAATCTTTGAAACAATGAATTTTTAAGACCTGGAATTGGTTACTGGATAGCCTCTAGAGGCACAGAAATGATTCTGAAGATAATAATATCACAATTTTCATCAATTTTTCTTCAAAAATTTACAATTTAATTCATTTTTTTAAGGCCCTTGAAGATCGTCATTTTTGCATTGATCGATCTTCAAGGGCCAATGAAGTTTTTTTCAGATATAATACTGGACCAATTTGAGCAACAAAAATTGGTTTTGAAATAATCTTAATTAAAGGGATCAAATTTTACCTTAGAGGTAAAACCTTAGGAGTTTTAGCAATGAAAATTGTTTCCGTGCAGCCAAATACCCAACACTGTTGCCCCCACACCCCTCCCATCGCCTCCTGCACGGTGCGCTCACCTCACGCCCCTTCAATTAAGCTAAAGCTAGCCTTACTAAAACGTGGCTAGCTGCTGACGAATCCAACTGCTCGCCGGTCTTTTGAGCAATTCGCGGACGTTAGTCGGTTGTGTTAAAATATGTTTATTAAAACAAATTAAATGGCAATTGCCAAGCTGTTGATAGTTTGATAATCAGTTTCTCCTCTTTATGTCGCACCTGAAAAAAATTTAAAAAAGATAATTTGCAACAAAAGTTTTTATCAGACTTTTTCGACTCTAAGGTAGTCAAGCCCAATATTTTCACAAAAATTGGCATTTCGTTCCAATTTTCATAGTTTTTTTGTAATTTTGAAGTACTCTGCAAAAAAATGAAAAAATGCGATTTTTGATATACTCATTTGCACTAACACGTTGATGCAGTGTTCAGCAATACTTTCAATTGCAGTATTTTGTGAAATGTAAACTTCAAGCAAGCATTTTTCTGTTTTCCTATATTCCTCACCCGAATACTAGCATCCTCAATTTTTTGCTCGAAGAGCGTGTTTCTGATAAATCCCAGTAGAGAAAAATTGGTTGCCATCAGTTTTGTTTATCAAACAAAAACTGATTTTTGTGGCGATAACTTGATCAGTGCGACCTCAAAATTCATATATACTTAGTAAAATAGGAGTCGTGAAATATCTTCTTGGCAGATGTTTCAATCTAATTTATTATAATTTTTGTTCGAATTCTAAAAATATAAATGCGCTGCGACAATTTGCGTTAAAACAGTAATCATTTTTTTAAATAGTTTTGTTCATTATTTATCTGCTCTAAAATTTGCTATTTTAAGATGCATTTTAAAATGTTTTAGTTATTTCAATGGTTATACAAGAACGATTTGAAAAATATACGATTTATCTGTCTTTGGACAGTCATTCACAACGAAGTTGCCTCTTTTCGGAAAAAATTAGATACATTTTTGGTCTGTTTTAACGTCTTTCAGGAAAGAGTAATTACAAAATGATCACTTGTTTCTGTTGCTCCAATGTACGTTTTTAAAATATTAAATATTTCTCCATTCAGGGATAAAAATTAGTCCCCGGCTATTACAATGAAACCTTTAGCTTCTAAAATCTAAATCTTCCTACTAGAAGTAAATACGCAGCAATTACTTTTTCGTTTTTTTATTTGTTTATTATTTGCTATCGAGCAACCACATCTGTGCTGCAAATCATTAAAGACAGGTTTCGCCTTCCCTGTTCATACTGTTCTGGCACTGACTGTCACTCCAGACAACTTGCCTCCCCTGTTCGCATGTGGTCCAGCTCTGGATAAGTTCTACCTTGCTTTTTCGGGAATACTGCATGGTGGCTGTGTCATGTGCAATTTTGCCCTCTTCAAATGTCTCCCAGCTGTATACGCCATGACACTCAAGGTTTGTTGGACTCTTTATGGCTCTTAGGTACTTTTTTTATTGGTTAGTCCATATCATGGTCAAATTAAATTAAAGACCGAACAGAATTTTGTAACTATTTTAATCAACAAGTCGTTTTAATGTATAATTGGGATCGAAATTGGTCATTTCACAAATCCACTATCCGCTTAGCTACTCTGCATTAAAATTGGTTGTGTCAACACAATGGTCACTGTTGAGGTCTCCATTTAACCAAATTAAGAGCTCAACTGGTGATGGTCAAAAAAGGGACTAAAATTGCAGTCGACGGTCAAGTTCCTTGTGAAAGCTAAGCAAAATTTTTTCATTGATCATGTAACAGATGTTCTCTTATCAATGCCATACAGTTGGTATCTCATGAATCAATCACTCAATTTCTCAGAAAGTCTCAGAAAAGGTAACAGCTGCTCTCCCGTTGGTGTGTGACGAAGTAAGCGGTAATCCTCTCAATCCGTTTCAGCGATATCAAATCTGTTCGGATATTACGTTTTTGCAATTAGATTTTGTCAACTGTATCATCCACTGTACTGCAGATTATTTTTGCATTACCTGATATTCAATTAGTCTCAATAACCAATTGTTAAGCTTTGCTGACTATATAAACTTGCTTTGCTCAGAGTACTAAAATAATTCCGAACTGCAGCCATCAAACTTCGCTTGAGTTTTTCTTTAATAAGTCAAGTCATACTTTGAAATAAAACAATCCGGAGTGTCCAGCTCTTGATAAACGTCTTAGCTATAGGATAGGGCAATTAATTTCTCCGATTTGTTACTATCTTCCGAGACCTCCTCCCGAGAAACAAATTTAAGAAAAGTAATAAAATCCCCACTCGAAAACTCAATAGCACATTAAGTGAAATTATAATAGATTTCGTTAAAGCCAGTAAGAGAAACTAACTCTGTACTTCGAACACAGCTTCTCCCCCCCCCCTTAGTAACCTAACTTTTCAGCAAAAAATTTTGGGAATATCACTTTCATTTCTCTTTTCTTGAAGTCAAATTTAATTCAACTGTACGGTTATTAAGATGATTAACAGAAACAAATCAAAGTGACCAACCATTAACAAAAAAAGTTGTGCTTTAAGACTTAATGTATGTCAGTTTAATAGAACAACATTTGTGAGTCGCAACTGACTTTTCGTAGTTTTTCAAGACCTTTATATACTGTTAGTCACGAGGTTTTAATTGTCAAAGTTGCACCATTGATTGACTGTAGATCAGGATGTAGACAGAATATGAGCAATTTTCCACAATGTCACTTTTCAACGGTAATTTGACCTCATAGGAAGGTTACTAGCTGTGTGAAAAACATGTCAAATGTTTTTATATCAACATCTGTGTTATTGCTAATTAATAGTAAAAAAACCTGATGCGTTACTAATGTATATTTCGTAGCAATTTGAAAAAAATTGATTTGCTGAAGCAGCTCGGGTTTCATTTCTTATATGACCTTCACTTACTTAAGTAAGTGGACATTTGTGAACAATTCAATTTGGCTCTAATTGAATGTTGAGCTCTGTTTTGCGACTTATGCTACTTGAGTCTGAAATTTTTGATTTCGAATATTAATTTTGAAGAAGTTTTATTAGGCATTTTTCGTTATAGCGCGTATGTGTCACATTAAAATGAGAGTCCCAATCTAACCAGAAAGTCTAGTGCTCCATTAAAAAGCTGGTGGTCGACCTGTCAATCTTATTTCCTTAGTTGTTTCAATTCATGACAGGCCACAAACGTCTATCGCGGCTATTTTCCGGCAATCTGCCGGCTATTTTTATGGTTTAATATCCTTGAAAGTGTTTTTACAATTATTTTGTACCCTCAAGCAAAGTTTTTTTGTTTGATTAGTGTAAGATTGAAATCTCTAAAAGTTGACGAAGGCCTTTTGCGAGACAAAACTACATGTTTTGGTACTGCAAACACAAACAAGAAAAATGTTACCAAACGCAGCTTCAAGTCAAACAAAATACAGAGAATGGTTAAGTCACTTTAGGGTTTTCAGAAACATTTAACTCCAATCTCGTAAAAGGTTTTTTCTTCGAAATTTTGCATTAAATGTTGTAGGGCTGCAACAATTTTGAAGATGCTTAAACACTGTTTCCCGGTAAGCTTTGTTCATGTGCCTTTCTCAAAGTTGGAGTCGCGAAATTGTTTGAATCGTTAAAATGCAATTGTCAGAAATTTGCTTTAGAAAATGGAGCCCCATGTCACATTTGTTTGGTTCGAGTGCTTAAGACAAATGGTAAAAGATAAGTTTTCGTGGTATTGCTGTGCTTCTATGTGGGAATACCGACTTCATATTTTTGAGAAGTGCGCATAAAGTTGTGCCGGTGACAGTCATGCAAAGATATTTCCAATTTAAGGCTTTGTAGTTTAAAGAACTTGAGTTTTTGCTTGAACTGATTTTCAATTATGAAAACCATTTTTTGCGCCCAGCACCCGTATGTGATAACTTCCCTTTGATATTTTGCACCTAATTGAAATCTATGGAGCTCAACTCACAAAGGGCTCGATTCTTTTTATTTGTGATCCTCACACAAACACATATATCTCCCTTATATATGACACTTTTTTTAACCCACTATCAGATACACTAATTGAAATCCTTAACGGAGTATAGTCAGCAATACAAACCTCGGATAGAGAAAGTGTATTTAGAAAATCCTCTTTTGAATTTTTTAAACGTCTACCAACTACACTTAACACAGCTGCTTTACAATCACGAAAAGAACACGTACATGAAATCACTCGACAAGAAATAGAAAGCTTCACTCATCTTCTTAAAATTTACATAAGTTCCGTAAAAAACGCGGATTTAAACGAAGAAGAGATTCTCGATTCTCTTACACTTCTAGCCTGGTATATACAGATTTTGGAAAAGTCTGTTAAGATATATTTTTCCTGCTACAAAACTAATAGCTGAAACGTATCCAGAATTAATAACTAAACCACCAGAAACCTTACATTATTTTTATGATCCTAACTGGTTTCCACCGAACCTTCGGAAACTATACAAAACTTTTCTATCAATCATAATAATATCGAAATAATAAACTATAACGCAGAAAACCAACCATTTACCTGTACAGACACTCCAGAAAACAGAAATATGTCTCTTGAAGCGTCACCGATAGAAAATCTAGACACTATAGTCCACTCACAACCTACAGATACTCATATTAATGAAACTAAAGAAACCATTTGACTTTAACTCAACATTACTAGATGATGGAACACTCTTTTCATCACACACAGTAATTACCTTAATTGAATTCAAAGATCATGGTCAAATTACCACTAGAAAAAAATACTACTACTGCTAATGAAACTACTAATAACACAAAT
Organism: Convolutriloba macropyga; assembly: GCF_964194025.1. Classification (NCBI taxonomy): domain Eukaryota; kingdom Metazoa; phylum Xenacoelomorpha; order Acoela; family Convolutidae; genus Convolutriloba; species Convolutriloba macropyga. The sequence goes on from NC_134472.1 coordinate 34,183,474, forward strand.
ATTTAGCAAGATCAACAACACAGGCAAACTGCGTAATCGACTGAGTTGACACAAAATTCAGATCCATTAAACACAACTCTACCTACATTACCAATTGTAAACGCAGCTTTGCCACGCTTACAGTGACCTAACTCCGTAATTTTAACACTGATCCTCTTTTTTTATATAATTCAACACAAACAACACTGACAAATAATCAAAATATTCAAATAACTCAACAACAATTAGTAAATATCGTTAGACAACTTAATTCACAAAATACGCAACAAACAACAAATGCTCCAACCCCTTATTACCTACAGGCGGCATCAACACAAACACCGTCACCTGTAGTTTGTTAAAGTACACAAATGATGTATCCATATTTAGGAGGATCAGTGCCCATGCAACGGTCTTTAATACCATTTGATGATACTGATCCTTTTTATACAACAGAAAATTTCTTAAATGCTATCACAGCAAATATGGTAATGACAGCAGGACCAGAGCAGATTGATTCACCGTATCATGAATCTTGGATCCTAAAACGAATTACCATGATACAAACGGCCCTAATTGCTCCGGCACAACCATGGTACTCACATTTACCACTAAAAATAAAAAAGAACTGGCAATCGCTTTGAGTGAATTTCAAAAGACATTCGATAATCAGCAGTCGCAAAAACAAGTGAAACTATTATTAGAAAGCATAACACGTGCTTCTGGTGTACAAATAAAAACACTAGCGCTCAGAATTGAACAATTGACGCGAAAAGCATATGTTATTAACGCTCCAGATATGCGTAATTCACAAATGAATGACGCACTCGTCAAAGCACTCGACCCACTATTAGCCAGAATACCTCCTTAAAAGATTGCACAAATCCACTGCGTTGAAACTAGAGTTTCCTATTGCACAAATAGTAGAAAAAATATATCAAACAGATATCACAAGAACACACATAGATAGGGACTTACTAAGCAAGTATTAAATTTAACGAATAAATTGAGTAGGGAAAGTAGCTCACGCAGTAGCTAAAACACAGTAGCTAAATGGATTTCCACCAGAAGGTAAGCTGGTAAATCCGACTCGTCCAAACCCTGTAGTAGATGGAAATAAAAAGAAATCTCCTTGTTCAAACCAAACAGAGACTACGGACTATAAGCGATCCTCCAACTGGGAACAAATCCTCACTACATGACAGTGAAGAGCAGTTGGGTACTCTAAACAGGACCGACATTACTGGCCAGCACACCCTGTAACTGGCACCCTCACTGGTTCTACAATCAGACACAACCCTCACTGACGACACTAGTCACTACTTCACAAACAAGGACTCCAGACGACGGCCCAAGTCACAATGCCACTTCAGAGAGAACACAACTCTTTTCCCACTATTCAACGAGGACGACACATCCAGAGTATTTCTGCTACAGTTCACAAATTCGGATTGAAAACTCTTAACCCCGGGTGGATGTAGCAGTAGAAATACTGGATATATACCGTCATCCAATCAGAGACTGAGAAGACACTATTCTCTTTTATAAAGAGAGAACTCTACTAACTATAGTCCGTCTAATAGAGTAGTTGCACGATGTGCGTATCTCTGACTGGGTGTTATTCTTTATAACCACCGTTATAATTGAAATATATCTTCAGTGTTCTACTGAGTCGGTTAGTCTGAGATATATAGGTAAGCCTACTTCGCGCGCAGAAATAAGTAGCCCTAGCTCTTTATACCTTAAGGCTGTAAAAGGAGCCCACAACGGTTCTGCCTTACTCGCATTCAACCTTTCTCTGGAAAATATCTTTGCTAAGTTGTTGTCTGTTGGTTTATTTGCTGTGCAATTATGAGTTATTAGACTTTCACTTTTTTGCTTATTTGGTTTTTCAGTTTTCTTTTGTTTGCAGTTGATTTGATTTGAACCCCGCTTGTTGTTCGAGAGTAGTTTATGTACCTAATTTAATAACCTCTGGTAATTTTTAAATTTAAAAAGTCCGTTTGAGAATTTTGACCCCTTTAACAGTGCCTCTTCCCTGTTCTCATCTAGTCCTATCTCCCCAAACTCTCATCAAGGCCAGTCCCCTTCCTAGTCTAACCCCCTTCCTCTTTTCCTATTTATAAACACCCCCCCCCCTATCCCCCACCTGTCTCTTATTTTTATAGATCAAAAACATACAAGTACCTACTAAATAGTGAAAACGTGTTTCAGGCTCTGTCGAGTGTCTTTTCATACATTCTGCAAATAAGTTTCAAAATGGAGCCCACAATATCGTGGCTGTCTTTGATGGGCAGTATGCTTATTGTAGCCTCAGTGATTGCCAAAGTGGTCTACCTACAGTGCAAGATTGACTCCAGCGCGGGTCAGTATGAGGGAACAGCCGAGGATGAAGGTGGAAGGGACGGCAGGAAATATAGGAACAATGCTGACATAAGCCATATAGAATACACGTGTTTTGTAAAGTAATCTCAATGTCTTCTCATAATACTGCCCTAAAGATTTTCAACAAGAGCGAACAGTCAAAGATGTTCACATATACAAGAGTAAACATCAACACGGTCAACTTTCGAGACTGATGAGTGCATGACATTTGCTCAGGAATATATACTAACTTTGTAAAAACATGAAAATTATTTTTGTTACAAATTGTCAAGAGATTTCATTATTTCCCGAAGTTTGTCAATAGTCGTGCAATGGGAAAAAATTTAAATGACAATTAAATCAAACATCAAATTGGAGTGATATACCGTTATCTACGCAGTAATTATTAGCTGCGTAGATTGCAAGATAGTTTTTGCTATTCAAAAGAGTTCAAGAGTTCAATTCATTTAGCCTGATTGCAATACAAATTTTAAAGCACAAACATATTCTCGAATATATTTATCAAGGCAAGGACAACCAGCGAACTTAAGTAGTTCATTCAAGTGGATGCCCTAGTTAACTAATTCACAGTTTGGCTAGCTAAAAAAGGTTTTTGTAGTTCCATATTTCTAGCTATATAGTTCGTGTGGAAGTTCCTAACAAACAATTTAAAGTCCTTTTTGGACAATTCTCTGATATTTGATGGGATAAGATTATTTTTAACTGAGAGGTTTTGCGCAATTATTGATCTGTTTGCCAGTGAAAATTTCTTTGCAACTGTTGTCGTTTTTAGTTGTTCTATGTGGCCAATAATTTCATTGCGTGTTCTTGTCAATGTTGACTTTTATTAAAGAAACTGCCTTTGCGATACATTCGAAAGACATGTGTGAACAATTCAAAGAAACAGAGGTCACAAACAGTGTCTATTTGGAACTATCTCAAACTTGGTCGTGTTTATGACGATAAAAAATTGATTTCAAAATTCGCTTTTGGGACACCAAAAATTTCATTCCAGCTTAATTTATAACAACCTCCTTACACCAAAATACCGTAGGAAATACTGGATTTTACTTAAAAGACTGAATTTAGTTGAGGGGATGTGTTTTTTTTACAACTCGAAGACGAGTAACGGTGGTCAATTATCAAAAATAGTACTCGTAGATGAGGGTTGGGTAAGCGTATTTTATTTTTAACCGATAATTTTGTTAGAGTGTATTTAAACAGAGAATTCGGCTCGTAAAAGTTTATGTCTAAATATTCTGCAAAACAAATAAGGAGCAGAGAGAAGATGAAGAAGAAGATGAAGAAGCGAAACTCTGTTGGTGGCAGTTTTTCTACCAATTGTTTCTCAGTTACATCATATTTTGCTTTGCGGGCGATTTTTTGTTCTCATGTGACACTTTAAAAGGAGAATCCTTCTTTTCTGTTTGTGGAATGTTTCAACTCTCCTGCAAGACAAGTTTGATTGTGCTGTAATGGTGTTTTTTTTATCATGCTCAGTAGTCAGTAACTGCATTTTAAATGTTGTGCTGATTTTAACCCATTTTCAACAGCGCTCGGACTAAAATTTTTTTTGTTTTCTAACTTATTGAGTGGCAAATATATGTGAATTTTAATGGTGCTTATTGATGAATTTTTGTTAGTTTTGGCAACGTTCTCTGGAAACTTTAGAAAGATTCTTTTGGAAACATGAAAGATTCTATGGAAACATTAGCACTCTACTTTGATACAACTAGTCTAAATCTTCACATCAAACACAGATTTCATTGTTTTCTTTTCAAAATGTCCAAAATTTAATTAACCAACACATGCTCTCTAAATGTTTCTGGCAAAAAAAATGACAATAAAAAGAGCAGTGAAATACTTATGAGTTTTTTTTCCACAGAAAGCTAAATTTCTAAGACGAAGTGAACAACGTATTGAGAAAAATGGAGTCTGGAATAAGAGCAGTTTGTGCAATCGAGAGCTCTTTCCCAGTTCATACAAGAAGTGCAACTTGTGAATTGAACTTGTAACTTGAGAATGCGCTAGTTGTCAGTCATTTCCACTATAGTGCTGTCCTATTGAGTAGAATAAAAAGCTTTTTTCTGATTTCACTTGAGAAACAATTAAACTGGACGATAAAGTCTTGATTCAAGAGAAAAAAGTGTGACAAATCTCATAAGCTAAAATTACAGTACGAAGCACCTCGGTGTCAATACTTTTTGAGATTAAAAGTAGCCTCCTACTTGCACAAAGTTTTATCGAATAGAGCTCCAGCTATAGAAAAACTGGATTTCTACACTGCGGTGCCAAAAAATCAAAAGAACAAATTTCCTCCATTTCGACATCTAATACAAACCACATTAGCTTAGGAACTGCTTTCTTGCCAGAGTTATAGAATCTTTAAATGAGTTGTTCATATCTAATTCAATTAGTATCAACCATAAAATTCAAACTTTGGAAAAAATAGTGCCCTTTTCTCTAAGCAATTGCGAACGTCTCATAACCGATGTTTTGGGAGCCTATCAAGGAGAGACTTTAAACTCAATTAATAATGATATAATTGATACGTCTTTTCTACTGTTAAATGATTTTAAACTTTGCATTTTACCTACACTCTCATTGGCATGGTAATTATATCTGTTCTTGGAATTCAAATGTCCTTTTTCTAACATTAATTTAACAAAATCAGTGGTGGCTTGAGAGTGACTTCGAAGTAAGTTTGAAGGTTATCATTAGTCTTGTACCACTTATAGCATTTTTTCTCATATATGGCGTCACATAGCATTTTTTCCAGTAGCACGCTGAAATTTTGCTACAAAACCACTCCTACAAAACCCTTTCCTCTCATAAACAATGGATTAGTTCTTAGATGTGGGGTACATTTTCCAGGCAAACTTTTTTCAGTTGTTTCAAAGTTTTATTGTCTTATAACGTTTTGACGATATTTTTGGTATAAAATAGTGCGGAAGAATGATCTCAATAGAGACTGAACGGAAAAGATAGCTAATGAGGAAGATCGTTTTACTATTTCTTTTTTCAAAGGACTTTTAGCAACTATGAAAGTTAAAATCTCCCATCCGTAAAATGATAAAGCATAAATGTCATCACGTGTCTTGAAATTTACATTGGAAGCAGAGATAACAAAATATTAAGGACATGAGTTTGACAGTTATCATTAATTTTGTACACTTCATCACATATAGCAATTTTTTTACAGAAACAAACTGATATTTTCACAGTTCTGTTCACACCCCCTCCTGCCAATTCTTTTCTCGTAATAAATAATTGCTGAGTGCTTAGCCATGTATTTGCTCCTACATTATGATGTTAAAGTTTAATGAATGCCAATTTTGACGGCAAAACAAGAATTGAGTAAATCATTTAGTTTTTGGTTTGGTTAACTCTTTAAAAACTTTTTATTGAATTGCAACTGCGGTCTTCTCCTGCTCTGTTTGTTTTTTTTTTCAATTCCTTATCTTCATCCATTTCTCCTGCCACCGTTTCGGCACCATTTCAAAACAGCAGCTAATTTGAGTGAATTTTACTGCTTTGCAGTTGAGTTTTGGCACGCGACTCGTTTGTTTCTCTTTGTCGTCGATTTCCAGGTCAGTTTAATTTTTTAATGACTCTCAAACAATCCTGTAGCAATTATATTAGTTCTGTGTCTTTTTATGCGATTTTCAGCTCAACTGCTTTTTCGTCTGACCCATTTCCCTTTTCGTCCTCAAAAACAGTTAGCGCTCGGAGGGAACTAAATGGCCAAGCAGCTCTCTTAGATCCTTACACATTACTTCACATTACTAGTCTCTAAGTATGCGATTCACCGAAACTGTTTTGAGGAGACAAATTTAGGATGTGAAGGACGTTTCTTAGTTGTGAAAGTTTGACCCCCTTCAGTCATCCCCCCCCCCAGTCACCGTAACCGCAGTCACCCTCACTCTCATGCTTGACCACGCCCCCAACCATGGCCTCCTCCGCTCACGCCTCCCTAATGCTAGCATCCATAATCACCGCTTAATGAAAACTGATTTGAAAACAAAGATCAATTGGTGATACATTAAGTGCGCTGCGTATGGCAACTCGTCCCCAAAATTCGAACTACGAAAATTAAGCATTTCAATACTTCGTCATGTATCCAAATTTAATGATAAAAACGATAACGCGTAATTCACTTCCCAGATCATATTAAAATTGTAAATCAGCGCTGAATCATAGTATTTCTCAGTCTGTGTTTTTACTTTGAACAGATTATGATCATGTCACTTTTTACCCTGTTCAGACAAAGAATCATAGTAAAAAGGCTCATTGAAAACAGTTTGAACAGTGAAAAATTGAATTCTGTGTATCATGGCTAGTTTTGATACACATTTTTTGTGGCAGCCCTTTTCCAATAATCGAGGGAGAAAGTGTGAGGGCAATAATCTTGGACAGTTTTATACACAAGGATGAACACTTATGAGGCCACCTAGCCGGCCCACACATAAGCATAAACAGCGTGCGCCATTTTTTCACCCGCAACTCAATTTAAAAGCCTTCACCACCCCACCCGCAATAAACGCTTTTGCATCATTAACAATTTATGATGAAAAGTCAAGGCTTCTTTAAAGTTTTAGTTCCACTGTTTATTTAGTTTATTTAACTCAGTCATCCTTTGTATATAGAAGTTTAGTCTTTAGCTATCAATAGTTTAATGTCTATAACCCCCCCCCCCTTGGTATGGTATCTTACATCTGGCATTAAAACTAAAATTTATTTTTGCTTTGGGCCTCGATTTGTTTGCCCAAATTAGTATTGCCTAAAGTAAATCAGTGCTGAAACACTGTATTTCAGTTGTATATCGCCGGCCCAGTACTGTATCTGTTTTGATTGAACTAAAACTAAGACATTCATACAAAATTCCGTTGCAATATGGAATAAAACCCATCGGCGTGTTTTTTCTGGTTTTGGCTTGTATTTATGAGTTTTGGTGGTTATTTTGTTCTAATCTTAATACGTTTATTGCAACGTTTTAAGAATGTAAGTCATCGTCATGCTCAAAGAAAGCATCACCAAAAATTTCAAATTTCTCGAAATTTTCTCAATTTTTCATGATTATCCTATGAACATCATGGGAATCAAACCAAGGATCCTACGTATATTTTCTGAACAAAACAATCTTTAATACTTATTCTGTACATCATGAGTACCAATATTTTCTTAAGAAACACTGATTCACTGATTCACTGATTCCTCAAAACGTGCATTGTTTTAAAAACAATTGATCATAATTTTGGAAGGGAACACAAACTTAATAACGCCACTTTTTTGACAAAATTCTTAAATTTTTGGCAGTTTTCCAACTGTTTCTTAAGTTGGACTGCTCTTGTGCAAAGTTGTTCAGTGTTGGTCCGGTGCTGCTTCTGTATCTAAAGAAGCAGAAAAAAATTAAAATTTCGAATTGGCAAAAAGCAGACTTATGAAAAGACTAATGGTGGACCCACGAAAAGACCTTAACTCGACTTTGTTGGTTATGAAAATACTAATTGTAAATCCATGAAGACACCTTGCTCAACTCTAATTGGTCATGAAAAGACTCTTGCTGGACTGAAGAAAAGACATTAGCTGGACATTTACTAGCTGCTGGACCGTGTAATTATAATCAATATCGCCCCCTCCCCCCTACTAAACTTTTAAAGTCTTTTCATTAGTCGAGGTCTAGACATGGGTCCTCCTCTCTATTTTTTATCTTTCTCCCATTGTTTTGTTCTTGCCGGCTAAAACCAACTAGCTACTTCAAATTTCTTTGTCAAAGTTTTATAAATAAATTTCTCAGATAAAACATGTAATTTTTGCTGAAATTGGCTCTGGTACAGAGAAACTAAATAGAATTGTTATTCTAAATTTTCACCAGATTGCGAATCGTTATTTAACTTCATTTTTTTCCTCTGAAGAATTTTTGCGTGCTGTCTTATCCAGGTATGTTTAATCCAGTTTCCCCAGCGTCAGTTTTTTGCTAAATAGCAAGCAGTTTTTTTAAAGCAGAAGTGGTGGATATCGATTCCTTAATTTCATTTATTTCTATCGTTGTGTCTCTTATAGACAGGCTTAACAACAGTAACGTTATGGTTGTCTTCACTTTGAATGCTGATAAATTGGAAAACCTTGGTGAAAACTGTATCTCTGCGCTTTTAGTTTATTTGAAACAATCTCCAGCTCTGGTTTGCATATTTATTTTTACTATACATCACTGCCTCTCATCTTTTATAACAATATATAAATTTAAATAAAGCTGATTTTTTGTTAAGTGGTCCATTCAATAAAAACACAAATATTTTTTGTTTGTTCCAATTGTTACTCCTGTTGGGAATTTCGAGTTCGTGCTCATGATTGATTTTTCCGCTTGAGAGCTATAATTGTTTATTTTGAATAGCCGCCATCAACTTTTGAGCGGCTAATTTTTGTGAAATCCAATTTATTTTGATATTATTGGTGCGCACTTTTATTTTGATATTATTGGTGCGCACTAAGATCTGTTCACACTTTTTTCGGTTTCTCCTTGTCAATGAGAATTTAGTCCAGTTGAAGTAGAAAAATGAGCGTAAAATCGAATTTGAAGCATTTTAAAACTACCCTAAAATGGAGGCAGAAATTGGTGTTTAAACCAATTTTTGGTTTTTTAGAGGCAACTTTTTTGCGCGTGACGTGACTTCTGTTTTCAGTGCTTCTTCTCATGAGTGCTATTAATATGATACACATGAGCTTTTTGCAATTGCGTAAAATCATCCACGGGGATTAATTGCTTTTTATAAATTTGACAATATTTGTTTTCATAAAATATAGGTGAATATTTGAGTATTTATGTGGTATTACCACTTTGCATCATTAATGACAGGTCTTAATAGTTGCCAAAAATGCCTAATGGAGATTATTCAGTGCTTCGAGTTTGTAGCCAAGATGGTGGTTTTCTCGGCTTTGACTATGTTCTCAAAGAGATTTTTGTGAATCTTTGATTTTTAATGAAAAAAAATATCTAGTTTGTGTTGCCTTATCATTGAGTCTCATTTAGGGGAGGTCTCACAGTTTGATGGGTTGGTTAATCAAGTTAAATAGTTCAAAACTAACATTTTCATTGGAATTGAAACTTTTGTTTTCAAGAATTTTTTTATGTTATTGCTCTCTGTGACTTTTAACCAACCGTTTTCAAAGCAATTTTTGAGATAGTCAAAACTGAGATTGCCCTTTTTTCCTATTTCGTCATCATCGCTAGTTAGCACTTGAAATAAAAAATAACAATTCACATTGCCTTTTAGATCGGCGGAAATTTATTGGTCAAATTTATTGGTCAAATTTAGATCGGTCAATTTATTGGCTCCAACGTTTAGCCTACGTTCTCACTGACTGAGTTAATTTTTACGTGAATTAATAGATCTTGCCCTTCTTTGTATTTCTATTGTCAGTTTTTCAACCAATAAAACTTCTAAGAGAATATTTTTGACTTTTGAAGTTAATGGCATGAGGTGATTAACGAATCTTGTAAGTAGTTATGTAGTTTTCTTACTTTGACGCCACTAAATTTTGAAAATTTTCTGACTTTTGCCCATTTTTTTAGTTTTGGACTCTTTGTCATTCACCAATTGACAGTCATCTGACTGCCGCTGATCTTTGTTCGTTATGTCATTGATTCCTATAAAGTTGATTTTTTGTGTACTCAGCGTAAAGATGCTTACACTCAATTTCTTCAAAATAAAGTTGTCATTATAAATGATTCTCAAAATATAAGATCTTGAAAAACAATTTTAACTTTTTTCATATATTTTCTTCATTTTTTGCTCATTACAGTTAGTGGTGTTCTTTGATGGTTTTCATAGTTTGGTGTCAATGTATAAATGCTGTATGTGATGACAACATTTAATCCATTTCCTTGGATTGTAATTCATGACTTGTTCTGCTATTTTGTTAAATTCTCTACAAATTTTGATTACTAATGTTTAAAAACATTAAGTTACTTAATGGTTTTCTAATGTCTAAAGAGTAAAATCAAAAGAAGCTGAGAGCTTGGTCTTTAGGTCATATTGCACTAAGTTATCAAACCTCATTAGAGCGGCTGCTAGCTGGTATCAGTGTTCAACTTAATAGTGATCAATTTAGAAGTTGAATTAAGTAAAATTTGAGAATCTAACTGAAAGTCCGCACAAAATGCGAACACTTTTTGACACATGGAAAAATTTTGTCAGTTTTTATCTCCTCTTATTTCTGCGCGGTCAAGTTTTAGGATCTGAATTTGAAAGCGGAAATCACTAAGAAGTAACACTATTTTATTATGATTACAAGAAAGAAGACATTGATAAATAGTCAAAAAGAGAAAATTGTTGTAGCCTTATATTTGCAAGCATTTTACGTTTTTTATTCTCTTGTGTTAGAAAAAAATTGCGTCTTTTTACCAAATGAAACCAAATATTTAAATCCATTTATTTTTCTTATGAAACAAACTGGGTAAATTCTTTTGGAAATAATTTTTTTGTCTATCCTTCAAAAGGAACAAGTTCGCCGAAACCATCTCTGATCTTGAAGTCTAACTTCAGCGTGGTACAGGGTACAATCTATAAGTTAATAGGACCAAATTTTGGTTAAATACACTATGCGTACCGGGGAGAAACAGTTTGTTCTGCCTAAAGTCTGTGTCATTGGTTATACGGGTGTTCAATTTGAAAAATAGAAACAAGGAGTATCGTTGATGTGCGTTCGCACAAAATATTCCGACCGCGTTCAACAACTTTTTTTACTTAATTGTCCACCAAATGACGAAGAGGTAGAAAACTTTCAAAAAATCTCTTATTGTTTGAAAATAATTGTTTTATCCGTTTAAAAAAAAGCTTTAGCTCTAACCAGTTTACAAATGAAACGATAACTTATGAGTGGGCTGATAACAACTGCCATTAAAGGGCGGAATAGACAAGACAAACAAAATCAAGTAAAACAACAAGCCTTACTTACCGCCAAATCTCAATGTCTATTCATTTATTTTGAAAAAACAATGAAAAAGTCAAAACAGCATCCGATGAATAATAAACTAAAACAAATGAATTGCATTTAACCAGATGAAATATGGGACCTGTTTTTACTGAGGATAATTAACAAGTAGACAGAAAAAAAGGGCAAACTTAGAAAAAACGTTTTCATTTTTAGAAAACAATTAACTTCAAAGTCAGGAAATCAATTAGCAATCGTATGGCTTCATCTATGTCTTCCGACGAAAGTTTTGAAAACTGTCATTATCCTCATTACGACTACAAAAAGAACAAAAACATAAAAAAAATGAAGTTATTTCAATTTTGCGATGATACGGAGTCGAGTCCTATAAGCCCAAAATCTATTCACTAAAATTTTTGAAATAATTCAATTGCGCGTAATTCAACGCCATTAATGTGATGTGCATGTTTCGAATAAAGGATGCAGAAATAAATTTGAAAAAGACAACTCTCAAGATATCTTTTTTAAGAGAAACAATTTTTCAAAAGCTTAAGAAATTGCAACCCTGAGCTTTCAGCTAAAAATGGTACATAATTCAGAGTGCAACTACTCAAGAAGCTAACTTTACAAGTAATTTGTGCGACTAAATAAAAAGACTACGCGTAAACACTGAATACTGGCAGAATTCAAAACTTCTCGAACAATTTTATGCAAATGGAGTTGAAGCCAAAATAACATAGGCTTCCTCCTGAATTTGTTACAAATATTACGCTCCGATTTACACTCAAATATGCTCCTAATAAAAGCAAAAAACGACAGAAATGTTACCGAAATAGCTAATTTGACAAAAAAAATCATTATACTAAAAATGAATGATGAATTTTGCATACTTATCAGATTAAATTAACAAAAAAGCATCATGTATCAACAGAAATTATTAGATAAATTCTTTAAAAGCCCTATAGATATCAAATCAGCCATTTTATTAATTAGACTCAGTCTTAAGACTACACAAAGATCATTAAATTCTGGCATATCTCAGGAATTTATTAAAAAAATTACGAAAACAATCTGTTGAAGCCATAGAAATCATGCGCTTTTCTCATAAAACACAATATTGTTTGATCGGACATGGTTGATCTATAAAACAAACTCTTATTAATTGAATACTTAATTGATAGAAAGTTGCTTGTTAATGGGATGAAAGAAATGCACAAAATATTTCAATATGACAGACCAAAAATATAAGCCGAATCCTTGTTCCTGGCAAAACTCAGCGATGCGAGCCAAAATGGCCTCGCTATGGCTGCGCGATTGTTAAATGCTCAATTGATCTTAAATATTGCGTATTATGTGTTTTTTGCAAACCAAAATTGTAATAAATCAAAAATTAAACTACGCCTGTTTTTGTTTTATAAATATCGGTATATTTTAGCGAAATACCGCAAAACTGTTATATCCAGAAAATTTTCGTAGGAACTGCAGGTGCAATTAGCCAATATCTAAATAAATGGAGATTTCGACAGCCGTTTTTGGGTCTGCACCACCGGTCAAGCTGGATAAAGTGGTCCAAATAGGCATATTTGATGCTATTTTTTAAGAAAAGTAAACAAGAAACGCCGAATTTTTGAAAATTTAGTCGAAACTTTTGCCAAAACAATTGATTCAAACATTTCACAAGCTCTATTCGATCTTTGGACATAAAACAAATTAGACTGCAGTTGCAAATTCTATAATATTTTAAGCAAAAATTGATCAAAAACTGAGCAGGATTTACGATAAAGATGAAAAACAACGGAAGTTAGGCTAACGTTCACAAATCTGAAACCGCCCTAACTCCTTGGAAAAAGCGAGAAAAAAATTAATTTGTATTTATACGCTTGATAATTTTTCCAATGATGCCGCCCACAATCATGTACGATGAATAAAACGATCGGCGAAAATGGACTGAATAAAAAAAACCCCAGTTGAGTATATAGTTCCCCCCCCCCACTAAAGTCGGAACAATCATTCATAAATTTAAAACCTGAAGATTGAAGAAAGCTGGCGAAATATCAAATGATTCCCATGCGTTTTATAAGACAGAACATAGCCGGCAGATTGCCGGAAAATAGCCGCGATAGACGCTCGTGGCCTTCCATGAATTGAAACACCTAAAGAAATAAGATAGACAGATCGACCAGCAGTCCTTTAATAGACCACAAGACTTTTTGGGTTAGCTTCGGACTGTCAATTTTTTTGACACATACGTTCTATAAGGAAAAAGCCCTTAAATAGCTATTTCAAAATTGATATTCGAAATCAAAAACTCAAGACTAAAAATCACGAATTAGGGCATACAAGATTGGCACTACTTAGATGCACACTATTAACTAGTAAATCTTCATAAAAAATTAAAGTTCCATAAGTGAGTTCAGAAGTCATTTTTTTGAGTGAGGTAAGTCACGCAATTGACCTAAAAGCAGAAACGACGTCACGTACATAAATTTTATCTGCAAAGCAATAGAAGTCACTGAAGTCAATTCCAAGAAGTCAATTCCAAGAAGTCAGGTCGTAAGAATCATCGATGGAGACGACGAATTAAAAAAACATAGCAGGACAAGTCCTGAAATACAATCCAAGTAATTGAATGAAAGACAGACCTAATGATCCTGACCAGCAGATCAATTGAACAATCCCAGCCAACAAAAAAAATCTCAAAAGTTGAGAAACTAAGAGAATCAAACAAACTAACCAAAAAAACGATCATTGCTAAAACCCTTGAAGCTTTTAACTTGAAGGCCATATATAATTCATTTCAAAACACTCATTAACTCACGCAAAAACCTCGAAAGAGATGAATCTGCCACTAAAAGTAGATAAACTGGACAAATATGACAAATGCATCAAGAAACTGAGAAGAGAAAATTTAAAGAAAATTTCCAAAAATAGGGCTATTAAAAAAGTCAAAACAATTTTTTTGACCCGGTAGTTCTGTTTTGTATATCTTTTACAACCTTTAAAAAGTTTCGTTTGCCAGTAAAGATAATTAAACTCACAGAATGACAAAAAAATCTGAGAAAAATTTGAAAACAATCGAAAATTTCAAATTGCACGCTTTATTTATAAAATTCCCTACAATCGCAAAACTAAAAAAATGGAAACAAATTTATTGCCTCTAGAAACTATGTAGTAACATACTAGCAAACCCTATAGGAGGTTCCTGGCCTCTGAATAAAAATTTCAAAAATTTAAAGAAAAAAATTGCAACTTTTTCAAAAAATTGGTAAAAGATATTAAAATGATGAATACCATTCCATAGCCAAAAAAATATTTTTAGTAAGCTGTTAGCAAACACTAGATGAGGCTTCTTGCCCCCCTGAGGCTGGAAAACTTGAATAATGACAATAAATATCAGAAAATTTGAAAAAAGAACCAAGTTTGATTAAAAAAATTGGTAAAATTCATGAAGTTAAAAAGTCTAAAACCACCTCATTACCACTAGAAACTATGCAATAACCTATTATTAAACCCCAGAGGAGTTTTTTCTGACATTAAAGTCTGAAACAACTCATTTTGACATTAAAGTCTGAAACAACTCAAAAAATGACAAAAATTTTCAATTATTTTGAAAAAATTAGTTTAAATTAACGTGTTTATGTTTGGAGTAGCAATAGATAGAGCGCTTTAAGTGGCCGTAAAAAGCAATTACGTCTTGCAAAGGACCTCTATCAACTTTACTAAACCTCAATTTCTGACTGGTCTAACAAAAAATCCAAAAAATGACAAAAAAGTGCTAAAAATTTCATTATTTTAGGCTCAAAAACTCCCATAAATGACCTAATAACCTTGAATTACGCTTTGCCACTCCAAGCACTTGGAGGACTACTAAACTTGGGCCTCTAATGAAACTTGATGCCCGCTGAGCTTTACCTGTTTATCCCGTTTTGAAAGCTCAAAGTCATGAAAACAGGTGTGAAAACATCTTACAAAAAGAAAAAAAACATAGCAGGACAAGTCCTGACGTTCAATTCAAAGAATTTTCATTGACTTAACAGAAAAACTAAACCTAAAATGGTTATGAGTGAATTGAGAAAACTATTTTAAAAAAAATTAGAAAAAAAAAACAGAAAATCAATGTCAAATTGCCGCATGTGAACAAAAAAACCATTAGCGTGAAATGAAAATTTAATTCCAACAAAAAACTAGGCCTAGAATGGCTTTGAATGGATTGGGAAAACCATTTAGAAAAAAAATCCGATCCGAAAAATCGAAAAAACAGTAAAAATCAGAGTGAAATTGCCGCATGTGAACAAAAAACCACTACCGAGAAACCGAATTTATGTTCAAACACCGTTTTCTCAATCTACTTTAAAATTATAGCGAAAAAAATTCACGCCGCAAAACCACTCGCTTTTTCGCTCCATTTCCTGTTTCGGCGTGACCAAAATCACTACTCCAATTTGACTTCAAAAATCATGAAAATGTGTGAACAGATCTTAAAAAAAAACATAGCCGGAAGAATTCCGGAAACGACTCGAAGGAGAAAACTGCCCATCCTTATGACTAAACAACTGAACAACTATTGTGAACCGTGAACCTTCATAAATGCCATAAAAAATTAAGGAAGAATAGAAACAGCTTTGAAAAACAAATTTAACAAAAAAACAATAAAAACTTAAGTTTTTTATTTTGAGTTTTTTATAGTACAAGAAAACATAAAGCCGAATAAAGTTCCTTTGCAATTAGTGCAATGAAAAGCTCGCAAAACAATGGGCAAGTCATATAAGGCTAAGAAACTTGTCTAAGATTAAAAGAAAAGAAAACCTTCAAAAAATAAGAAAGATGGTTTTAAAATGTCTCAATTTTTCTGTCAATTTTCCTCAGAAAAAATGAGTTATACCAAGAAAACATTACTCAAATGGTATCTGCAAATTCCTTAAGTAACAAGCGTTTATCCAAAACCCACTTAAAGCATTAAAACAAAAAAACCGGCAAAAAATCATTAAATTTCGTCTAAAAATCAGCAAAACTGATCAAATACATGCAAATTAGCATTAAACTCAGAATTAACTACTTGAAACCTTCAATTCCTATCAAAACAAGCCTAAAATTAATACAATATCATAATCAAACCTCATAACCATCAAAAGTTGCAAAAAACTGCTTTTAAAAGCCGCACGTGAACAAAAAATTTCGCTCGCTTAGAGAAAATTTTTTCACACATCAATTTCTCGCTCTCTCAAAAACAGCGGTATGAACAAAAACCACTCTCTTTTCGCTCCGCTCTCAACTTTTGCTCAGCCCCAAAATCACTCCAAATTTTTTCACGCGTTTCATTTCCCGCTTCAAAAATCACTCCAATAAAATTGATTAAAAAAAGGACTTCTCCAATACTCCTCTTCGAGTCGTAAAAAAAAAGACAGCGCCCCAATACAATTCAAATTCTTTGAATTGTAAAAAAGACAGAGCACCAATACAATCCAATTCTTGGATTGTAAAAAAACCATAATGTCCCCAATAATAGCCGCTATCGCTTCGCGGCTATTAAAAAGACGATAGCTTCAAAATCTCTTTCAGTTCTACTTTAAAATTCAAATTTAGAAAAGTATTTACTCAAAAGTCATGTTGAATTGAGAATCTTTGGTCATAGTAGTAGTAGATGTTGAAAAAGACCTCTGGTCACTGTTATTAGATACTTTGTTCAAACTCTTCTTGACATCGCTCTTTTTGCTTTTGTTAGCAGTTGTTGTTGTTGCTGTTACATGCGTCGAATTTAGAGGCAAGTCTGAATGTGATTGGACAATTGCAGCTGAAGAGTTTGGGGTGGGGGTTGTAGGCATGGCTGTAGGAGGAGTATGTTTCTTGCATTTAACTCGTCTGTTCTGAAACCAGATCTTCACCTGGAACAAAACAGGCAAATCTATGTTGTCGCAATCCGAAAAAATGTATAGACTTAAAGCACCATATTAGGCTATAGGTTTTATAATGGGTACAAAACATTCTATAATTTTCTGAAAGCATCCTGGCAACTTACTGTTTATGATCAGTTCTTTCAAAAATCAGTTTCATTCAGAATACTAAGTGTTATTTTACAATACAGTTGTTTGAAGTTAAGGACTAAGGAAGTGTGCTTTTTAATTGAGAGACTGAGCGCACCTGTTTTTCTGTAAGTTTTAGTCTAGTAGCGATCTCTATCCTTCTGATTCTGGTGAGGTAGTTGTTAGAGTCAAATTCCCTCTCCAGCTGCATGAGTTGAACACTGCTGAATGCTGTTCTGCTCCTCCTGGAAGCACCTCCGCCCCCTCCTACTCCTACCCCACCCGGAACACCACCCACTGCTGCTAGTCCAGCTGCTGCGGCTGCTGCCGCTGCCAGTGCCTCCCCAGCTGTACCACTTAACATGCAGTCCAGTCCTAAAAACCTAAATTTATTCTCCGGGAGCTCTTTTCCTTTCAACACGTTATATGAACATCTAAAAGTTGTTTTTAAAAGCGGTTGCTCCACATGAATTGTTGTGATAAGCTCAGAACATGGCTTAATTCCAGCAAAGTCATTTTTGACATCGAAGCAGCACTTTTTAGCATAAAAACAGCTTGCTTCCGTTTTCATGAAACACTCCAGCAGTTCTTGGGATTAAGCTGAGTTTTGTAGCTTTAGAGGAATACTACTCAATTATTATAAATATCAGCTCTGAAAACCGGGCATTTTGATAATTTTGGCATCTTGAACTCAAAAAATTTATCTGCACTAGACAAATTGTTTCGCTCGTTATCAAAAATTTTTCAAAAGTTTGCCGATCAAAAGTTTGCTGATTCATACATTAAACAATTAGGTCATATTGTCTTCAAGAATTGACCTCGCCATTGTCTGGCATTCCCATATCATTCAAATTGGGTTTGAATTTATCCCCCATGTACGACCCAAAAAGGTCTGATGAGAGGTCAATGTCTGGACTAAAAACTACGCATGGGTATAACACTAACCTGCGGATCCGAGCACTTGAACTCCCCACAACACTTGATGCAACAAGTCTCGATTCCCTACCAGATATCTGGCCACATCATCAGTGCTGATGGCTCCAGCATTGCCACAATTGTTCACACCTGTCGTTAATGGCACCAATGGTTGAGAAGGTGCATCCGTAGTCACTGTTAGCGGGCTCTAAGCAGGTTACGTGGGTAGGAAATTAAAAAGGCTAGAATCGGGATTGGTTTTGGTTTCTCGCCGGTAGAACATGACAATCTATCTGATTGTTCAAAACTTCCAGATATTAACTCTAATGGATTATGCCGCCACCAATTGGTTAACACAAACCATTATTAGCCGAAAATATGTTTGTTTGATTGTGAAGGCAAAGATTTTGTTTAGAGGTAAGGAAAACAGAAATCAAATAATTTCTCCCATTTTACTTCACTAGTACCAAACAAGATCGGCGACAACTTCAAAACAAATTTTTTTCTGTCGTTTCTCGATTTATTATGAGATAATATTTTTCAATGACCTATGATGACATTTTTTTATAACTTAATGTGTCTCGTTTTGTATATGAATTGAGACTTCCCGATACTTGATGACTTAGTTCGTATGATTCAATATTTCTCGATGCAGAGATTTATGACTTATTTAACCTAGCTAATATTTACCATGTCAATGGGGTGGCTGCCCAGAAGTGAGCCTAGAATTCCTGATGTAACTGGCATGGTAGATAGAATGTTTCCTGCCTCATTCGCCTCACCAATCGTATCAGCAATTGCGCCATGCTCACCTTCACTCCTTCTTTTTGTGGCTTTGGTTTTGTCTAGAATTGGACTGGAGGTGACCGCATCGGATTCTGGAAGAATCGTTCAATTTCCAATTCAACATAATTAGCTAAGCATTTTATTTCCATGAAAAAAAACAACAAAAAACCCCAAGGAAATAAACCCTCAACTGACTGTTAAAGAACTGCGCATTTAGGGCCTCGTAGGCCATTCCCTAGTGCGAATTATTATGAAATTATCACAACTGAACAAAATATCACGACCAAAGTTAAATGTTAACATGGGTGTTTATTTCTGTGGGGATTGATTTCTCTGAGAGTCTACAGCAATATACAGAGTCCGGGTTTTGAAAATTACGACTTTTCAAATGCAATCCTTTTCAGAAGATAATGATGGAATTATTTTTTCACATCTACTTATGAAGTAGCCACCGAACAGGTACTTAAAACTGACGTTTTTTCCACTTACTTTTTGTTCTGTTTTTTCCTGACTTTTTGGCTGGACTTGTCTGGGATTTCACTGCAGGGACATCATCTCTGGAAAGACGACCCGATACTTGTCTCCCCAGAATGCTCGAAGTAAAATCGGGTGGCGTGTGAATCAATTGATTGTTCACACACCTGGATAAAAGGCTATCAATAGAAAAATCGAGACCTGACAGCACGTCTGCACACGGAAGCAAACTGTTGTTTACATTATTTTGACTCATCACTAATTAGTTATTGATGTTAAATTTAATTGGTCGATTTTAATTGAAAAATGAAGGTAGTGTTTAGAAGGATTTGATTATCTGGACAGTTTTTAATAGACGTTGGTTTTTGATTATGGCAATTAGATGGCTCGCAGAATGTTAGTAAATTCGAAACAAAAATTGCAATTTTTTGCAACCTCAGATGGCCACAACTGCGAGAAATTAATAGAAGAAAAACAGAATAGTAGATCAAAAAATCCGACAGATTTACGTTGGGCTTATATGGTAAAAATGATTTGGGTAATCAATTGGTGATTTTATAGATGATTAAACAGCAATTGGAAGAATGCAATTGGGGCAAATGAGAATAAGGGCTGCTTACCTGGTCAGATGGGTTGTGATTGGAAACACTTTGCATGAGTTGAGAGAGATCGATTACCTAAACTATCCCGGGCTATTGTGGATAGATGAGGGTTTTGAGTTGGATATAGCGTGGAGTGAAATGAAAGGACGATTAGTTATAGATGATTAGATGTGAATAGATTCTGGAAGGAGAGAGAAGAATTGTGTTGGAAAGAGGGAAAAGTTAGATTGGTGGTGGATTGTATTTATTTGTTTATTAAGGGCGATTAAGGAGAAGTCAAGGCCCATTACCCTTGATGAATATTGGCTTTTAATGGCTAATTGAGAGCGAGAAGGAGTAAGGGGGGATGGTGCCAAATGGTGCCTAAAAGTCAAAGCTGCTCATTCTATCAGCATTATAACTCATAATTTGGGGTTCTCCGGTGAACACCGTGTGAGGTGGGGGGGGGGGGGGGGTAACATGAAGGAGGGGACTGTAAATAGAAATTCCAAATGCGCGGGGGGGGTGGGTGTGTGCGTGTGTGTGTAATTGTGTTTCTGGGTATATGTGTGTGTGTGTGTGTGTGTGTGTGTGTTTATGTGTGTGTGTGCGTTGTTTGCTGAACGTCAGAGTTTTTGTCTGCTGCCAGAGGGGGGGGGGGGGGGGTTGGGGGGTTGGGGTTAAATACACCAATGGGATTAATTATATACTAGTATTGGCCCATGTGAACACTTCTGCTGGCACCAGCAGTCTGCAATGAGGGTAGAAAACTTCTGGTGCCCAAGTATCCAAAGTGATTCTTAATTGAATCCTGGATATGAGAAGTAATCGCCTGCAGTGACCAAAGAAAAAAGTTTCATGGATAATTGAGTAGACAGAAAGCAGATTTTCGTATATGGTTTTCTAACTTTCCAAATAAGGAATCGCATAGTCAGAAAACATAGTTCAATGAGTCCCAAGCAAACCGATAAAAATATGAGTAAGTTAATCAACTACTTATTGTTTTTTGTTGTACATTATGCTATAAAACATACGTTCCATGAAAAAAAGCACTTTGTAAGCAGATTTTTCAAAAGGATCACAGCTTTTCTGCTGTTGTGAAAAAGCGAAAACTAAAATACAAAGAATTTTTGATAATTGTTAGTTTTGAAAACCACAAAAGCTATAACTACAGTCAGTCTTTTTTTCTAAATAGACCATTTTTATTAAGATTCTCGAAAAAAAGAGAAGTGACAAATTTTTGACTCCGATTTGCTGACCTCCTATTTTGAAGCTACAAGCTGAAGCTTTTGCAGAAGAATAACTTAGATGAAGAATTTAACTCATATAATCAGTAAAAAAAACACTCCATTGAGCTGCTCACAGGCATAAACTTTTCAACAAAGTTCTGAAAAATCTAAATCTGTTTTACTTTAACTTTCAGTGACTAGTAAGACTAGCTGCTGGTTCTTCGTAGAAAAAGTTTTATAGATTATCTCATGAAGATTACCGCTAACTTCCATGCCAGATCACGCGATGGTTCTTGCAAAAACACATCACATTCTGTTTACTTGTGAAAAACAGCATTTTTCTAGCGTCGGAAACGTTTAACAATTTCTACTTTTCTTTCATAAATTCATAAACGAAACACCTTTGCCTTGACTATCAAAAATGTTTTACGGTGAGAACAGAGTTTCTAAAAATAAAATTATCGCTTTTCCAACTTGCGATAAACGTTTTAATTGGGTACTTAAGTGCAGGCTATTGGGTACTTATTGAGTGTTTTAACTAAACATTATTTACGGCAGGAATGTTTTTTCAAAAGTGAGAAAGAACGAACTATTGACGTTATGAACTTGAAATTCAATCATATTGCGAATCCGGTCTTTTCACAAATTGAATGTATTTGTGCAGAGTCTGATTGACTCAGTAGCTTGAAAGAGCTTCAAGAGACAACTGAACTCAGGATTGACATTTTTCGTTATGACTTTTAGGATTAAAAAACCAGAAAATTATGAATAAATGATGGCTTCTCAGACGGAGGTAACATAAAGTGAACATTAATTATTTCAACATAAAAAAGACAAAAGATAAAAAGCGGGCACAACTTTACCTGAGTACCACACATTCTCCGCAGCGGACAGTTACTTTATTTGCTGTAGCAGAAACAGTTTAATTTTTTGTGATCAATACGGAAGCATGATATTTAAAATTGTCAGCAATACAGCGAATGTGAGATTAAACATGAAAGAACAGTTAATCGCAACGCGATTGTAGCCCGATAAATGAATATTAACAATCAGATTTTGTTTGAGCGTTAAAATGAAGCAAACAACAAAACAGCATTTTCATGTCGTCGAAAACGTTTGACAGCTCCTGATTAATCACCTTCACTTTGGCTATGAAAAACATCTTATGGTGAAAAGAAGTTTCTAGTAAAAAATTATCGCTTTTCCAACTTGTAATAAAGATTTTAATTGGGTACTTAAATGCAGGCCACTTGTTGAGTGTTTTAACTGAGCATTATCTACGGCAAGAATGTATTTTCAAAAGTGAGAACGAACTATTGACGTTATGAACTCGAAATTCAATCATATTGCGAATCCGGTCTCTTCACATAATGAATGTAATTGTGTAGAGTCTGATAGTCTTAGTAGCTTGAAAGAGCTTCAAAAGACAACTGAGCTCAGGATTGACAATTTTCATGATCACTTTTAGGATTAAAGAAACCAATAATTATTAATAAATGATGTCTTCTCAGACAGAGGGATTACAAATTGAACATAAAAGATATCAACACAAAAAAGACAAAAGATAAATTGCTCGGACAAATTCACCTGAGTGCCACACATCCTCCGCAGCAGAAAATTTTTTAATTGCGGTAGCAGTAACCACTTAATTTTTTGTGACCAAAACGGAAGCATCATATCTAAAATTGTCACCAATGCAACGAAAGTAAGATTAAACATGAGTGAACATGTAATCGCAACGCGATTGTAGCCCGATAAATGATTATTAACGTTCAGAATATGTTTGAATGTTAAAATGAAGCAAACAGCAAATTATTGCAGAATTAATAAAGAGGCTCAGTAAAATTCTACTTACAAAAATATAATTTTCGAGACTTATGTTTGGCTGTACTAATCCGATTTGTTTGCTAACTATTATGTTTTGGAGAATTTCGTTCGTGCTTCAGTCTTTGTTCTACAATAGAAAGTGTATCCAGGTCCTGACAGCGGAGAAAATCAAGAGTTTCGACATACTCAAAGAAGGTTTGTCTGTCAATTGTCATGAACGTCGTTTCAACTCCTCCACAATAGGCACTTACTCGGAAACCTATTTTTAAATTCTAACTTTGTTAGTGGCTGATCAGTGTATTTCTAATTGGTGTATCTCGTGGAAAACCGCTGATTGTGGGAGGTTGCCTCGTTCACAAAGAGCCATACTGAATGAAATTTGAACTGATATAAAACAGTGATTGATCAAAATTGTGAGAACTGGACAATTTCATTCAATTCTTAGACTTTAAAACCAAATCGAACTTAAAAACTTACTTCCTATTTATCAGAGGGTCTTGTCTGGCACAAGAGGTCAAACAAATATAAGTGCTTTTTGCTTCCATCCATGGTTGAAACAGCAAACAGATGTGAAAGACTAATGGAAACAAAGGGGCTTGGTAAGGAGCGTTCGCGCAAAAGGTTCTAATCCCGCTCATCCACATTTTTGGTATAAATGCCTAACAAATGAGGAACAGATAGAAAACCTCCATAAATAACGTATTTTAAAAAAAATTGTCTATGAGAAAAAAGATCTCTAACGCAAACAATTCAGTGGAGAAAAAATGCTGCGTTAGATTGATGAGAAAAGCCACTACTTAGAAAGCAAGTCAAGGCGCATAACAATTTCAAACAATAACAACAAACTTTAATTTCATCCAAAGTTTTATGTCAATTAAAAAAAACAAATTGACAAACTCAAACAGTTAACGAAGAACAAAAATCAGCAAAGTTAAAAAAAATGGCTTATAGTAAAAAAAAAAAAATTTCAAAAAAATGAAAACCAATAGATAGCAGTTGAAGAGATCCAACATCATTATAATTACATACGCTTCTATAGGAAGGCCTTAGGATGGTTCATTATTCAGCTTTTTACGCGGTTACAAAAAAATAACAAATAGAGACGTCAAACAAAGGTTCAATTAAAACGTGCAAGAAAACGCTGTCGAAGCCGTAAAGCCATCTTTTGTCCCTTAAAGTATGTTCAATTGAGCTTTTTTCTAATCCCAGTAATGTGAAATGCAACTTCCAATTAATGAGAACGAGAACAAGTAACAAGGAGACAATAAAAAGAGAACAGAGGTCAAAACTAAGTAGCACTTTTGTTTTTTTCGAAAACAAATATTTTCGAAGTCATGAAAGCCATTAGCTACAAAAGAGATAACTAAATAGATTCGTTTATTTGCCGAAAGGAAGAGACGAAAGTTGAGACCTGCAATTATTCAGAATATGTCTTACGTGTACAAAAAGAACATCAGATTTAGACAGAAATCAAAAATTTGTTGATTTTTTTTGCAAAAAAAACCGGGTCGAAGCCACTAAAACTAACGAATTCTTTCAAAATAATTAATAGGCTTTGCACATTTACACTTTACCTCATAATTCATGTTGTCATATGTGACCTGTATTTAACAAGAACAGCAAACAAATAGACAAAAATTACAAGAAAGCAAAGTTAAAATTTGTTGTCTTTGAAAACAAATATTTTGTTTTGACAGAGGGGTGTCGAATTCGTGAAAACGATAATATAAGACTTTGAAGATTTTCATATGATCAGATTTGCCTAAATTTGAATGCCAATATTGTAACATGTGAACTGTAAATATTGTGATAATGACAAAAAAAAAGATTTAAAAAACGTAAAAAGGGGGCCAATGCCTAACATAAAGAAAAAAAATAAATTCTAGAAGTATCAAATCCACAAAACTATAGTCATAGTCTGCTAATTGTTGGTAGAAACTCTTTCACTAAGCGTCACCAAATATGGTTTAGCAGCTTCTGCGTGTTCCTCCATGTCTTCAAACTTGAAGGTTGCCGGCCAGTCTACAAATTTTCCTGGTGGCAAACTATTGAAGGGACGTCGGGTAAGAAAGTGGTTTGGAGTCAAGGGTTTCTCGTTGTCAAGATGATCAGCAGCGTTTGCCAGCGGCCAGGAATTGAGGTTTGATTTTGGTTCCAGCGTTATTGTAAAGAAAGTGTCAAAAGACAGTCTTCTCGATCCTAGAATGAGGAGGAGCGTTCTTTTGGCGCTCTGATTCAAACGCCCCCAGACAACGCCAAATTGAGAGCCGTATGGAGGATCGGATTGCTACGTTTTACTGGCTACTGCTAAAAATATGTAGATTCCTTTTTTTCTAACTCTTCAAAATTTTTATTCACTTTTTCAAAAGCGCCACTAAAGGTTTTTTCGTTTTCGCTGTAAAGAAGTTGGGGCTGGCTCCCACGACTGCAAAATCTTCTGAGGGCAGTGAGCAACGTATCTGTGTTTAGGTCTGAACACGTTTTCACTTGAACTGCATGATTCACCATGCTTGTAAGTATCAGACCATGGTTTTTTTTGTTTGATTTTTTTTAGTATCTTTGATGCAAAAGGGTCCAAAGAAATCTGCACCAGAATTAGCCAAAGGGAACTATATTTCTGCTGTTGGAAAGCGAAAACTGGGTAAAGGAGCTATAAATGGCAAATGTTTTTTGTATTAAAGCGTCGCTTTAAGAAAAACTAAAATCGTATGCCTGCTAATGCTTTGCGAAGGCCAATCACATGGAAACGTTGTTGAATGAAAGCTATTGTTGGTTTTGTGAACCGTTGAATACATATTTGATACGCATGTTCCGAGTACTAACGAAAAATTTTGTCCATGGCGTGCAAAATTACAAGACGTTTTTCCAAATGCAATTGTGTTTGTGCATACTGCAGTCGACTAGAGTTTCTGAGCAATCCGTTGTCATCATCTTAATTTTCAATTGGAATTCAGTTTAATTCGACGCTGTAAGGACTGAACGATTGAGTTGGAGAGGTTGTCCTGCAATATTTCCAGGAGATAGGTTCAAGATAATTGAATTTCATCAGTTGTATAGCGGCCATTATTCGTTCGCAATTTCTTTGCTCGATAAATTAGTTTAAACACGTTGCAATCGTCAGAAGAAGTTTGTTCCATGTGGAGAATTTGTTCAATTTGACTATAGGTTTAAGCGTCTTGGAACATCGCTTGACTGCAGCACATGTTGTTTGTTGTTTGTTTTTATCATTCCACGACAACTCGCTTTTGCAAAGGAGTTGGGCTGGTGCTATCGATTTTAGTCGTCTCAAGACCGCAAGTTCCGTGACCAGAGGGGTTGGGATAATTTAAGATGTAATGCCATTGCTTGAATGAAGAAGTTCTTTAAATTTCTTGCAATCTGGCTGGAGAAAAACCTTTCTGCTTCATATTAAAGCTATCCTGCAAAACTACTTGACTGCCTATAACGGCGGCCTCTAATTCCTTTTGTGGCACTCCTATTTCTTTAATGAGAGCGATTTTGTTTAAACGGAATTGTTGCTGACTGTTTTGGCTATTAGTGGTACGGAGTTAGGCAATGGCTGCCTTAGCTGACATTGAGGCATCCACAAAAACGTGAAGTCCGCTGAATGGGTTTCTGCTCGAATTTTGATCAGTTCTTGGTATTTGAATTCCCGCCATGGCAAAACTGCTTTTTATAACTTTGTGGAGGGCATTGTGTAGTTCCAGCGGTATCAATTTTTTCCATTTTTTCAAGCTTTCATATCTGTTGCAGAATTTTTTTGATCCTGATTGTAAGAGGAGACAAGAAGCAGAGGGGATCAAAGATTTAGGATAACAAACTGAACAATTTCTTTTGTGTGTACACTGCTGCATATTGAGAAAACTGTTGCATGCGGAAAATGACGAATTGGTCAGTTGTTACGTTCCACTTTTGACCGAGGACTCTCGTCATCTTTTTTGTTTCGTCTTTGTCATCAGCTGAGATTTCGGCCAGAACTTCTGGTGTGTTTCAAACAAACTTTGTCAAATTTAAGCCGCCATTTTTTAGGCAATCTTTTGTGTGTGAAATGGATTTGCGGGCTTCCGCCATTGTTGGCACCGACTGGATGTAGTCATCCATATAACAGTGGTATTTAATTTCGCTCAAAGATGCTGGGATCTGAATTTTGCTGGAATTTTCCGCACATTTATGAGAGACATTATTTGAGCAAAAAATGGTCAACATGTAGCACCAAAGATGAATTTGGTAGACGACTGCAACTGTCGGATGATGTTGTCTATCATCCAAAGAAAACGATGAGTAGACTGATCTTCTTTTCTGACGGCATTTAGCATAGACATCCCTTCAATGTCTGAGAGGGCAGCAACCGGTTGTTCTCTGATTCTCAACCAAAACTCCAACTTAGTAATTCGGCGAATCGCGACCAGTTAGAAGATTTGAGTTCAGTGAATCATCCCGAAAAATTGATGCTGTGTTGGCAAATCTTCCCACTTTTCAGGGTTTATTTGTAATAGTGAATCTATGATAAGATGAGTACCTTTTTGACTAAAAAGTTTGTGCTTGTAATTTGACTGGCTTGACAAATTTTGATACCAATCTGTTTGGAGTGTCTGTTGTACTTTCATTGAGACTTGGATCTTTTGGTGCTTGTTTTTTTAGATATTTTATTTGACTGATTGCTGAGAAAAATTTGTTCTGGGGTTTCGTTACAGGATTCCTTGGAACGCCATTTTCAAATCTTGCACCGTTAGGACAGATTGAGTTTTCCATTGTTTGCACTGCTAATTGGTGTAGTGAGCTGTCTTCATTTTGATCGGGTGATGTACTTTCAGCTTCATTTTTCCCGAGTCGTTGAACCAATTCGTCCAATGGTTCATCTTCAATGTCTTACCGGCATACATGGTAAACGGACGGCTGTTGCTGCGGCTTGATTTCGTTCATTGTTTTAAGAGAAACCTCGGACTCTCCAGCGAGAGTCCAACCAAGCTTAGTTTTGACCCCTATTGACGATTTTTGCTATGTTGGGTTACATCGACTGTGTATGTGAAGTCAAATGTATTGACACCAAGGACGGCTCCTATATCACCGTTGGCTATGTCAGTGAAATGGAAAGGTGACTAAATTCCTTAAAGATGTGGCATAATTGATCAATTTCAAGAATGTTAGCGAGTGAAACGTTGAGACGTGGCGTGCTGTAGGTTCTTGCAAAACTGAATTGTTGGTTGACTTTGCTGTCATTGTTTCACTTACTTTTGACAGTGGCATCTCAAGTTCATTGTTGAAATACTGCAGAGTTGTTGTTGCTTGCGTTTTGCAGAGAAGCTCAAAAAAGCTAGTAGCTTTATCCGCATGAAGGTGAATTGGGTTCGGGGATCAATCAAGGTGTAGGTATCCAACACTAAACATCCGCTTACAAACGAAATTGGAAGTATTTCTAGTTGTTCATACCATTCAAAAGGAGGAATTGTATTTCGGTTGATAATGATTATTTGGGTCGGATTCGAAGAATTCAAGTTGGCACGTTGAATATTTTGTTGATATGTTTTTTGTTTACCAGAAAACAACCAGCCGTATCTTTTTTGCTCGATTTATTTTCTGTTGACATTTTCAGTACTTTTGGTTTGATTTTGTTGTTGAAAAGATGATTGGGTTTGCTGGCTCGTTAGATTTCATGTCAACTGATTTGGATTGCTTGTTGAGAAAGCAGCGGTGAGCCACCTAAATTGTTTTGAAGGATCATGCAAAGTTGTGGGGTGAAATTTTTACATGTTTACAATTGTTTTTTTGGACGGACAGGACTCATTAACATAATTGTTCCTTAGACAGCTCGAACAAAGTTTGATCTCGCTCACATTTTTGTACTGTGTTACGGTGACTGTTTTTGATATTCAAGGCATGTGACTTCGTTTGCATTTCTGGCAAGACTTGTGTGAATAATCAGCATCTTTACGCGGCAGACAGGACGAATGATCATGGGAATTTGCGGGGCGATTTGAGTGCCATTCATTTTGTTTCCAATTGTTTGGCGATTTAATAGAAAATTGATAAATAGACTCTCAGCATTTTTCCCCTAATATCAGTGTTGTGTTAACTCTGCCAATATTTTTTGCGGGTTTATCTGAATGTGTTCAGACTACTGAACGGCTTATGAACATTTTCGCTGTTGATTTTGTCGTAAACTTGTGCTTGTACTTCAAGCCATTTTTGGAATTTATAGAGTGTTGGTTGATTAACAATTGATGTGATTGTAAACTCTGTCCATTTTATCAGAATATTATGTTGATCTTTTGCGTTTGCATTTTCATCAATGTCCAGTTTTAATTTTGTTTCAACTGATTTGAATTGCTTGTTGAGAAAGCAGCGGTCGGCCGCTTAAATTATTTTGAAGTATCATGCAACTTTTTGTCGTGAAGTTCTTAAAAAGTTTGGCATCGTTTTGGATGGACAGGACTGAAGGACCAGTTTGTTACTTCTTATGCAAATCCCGCAAGATTTGTTTAAATAATCAGCATCTTTCAGCGGCAGAAATGGCGGTTGACCATGTTGCTTTGTAGAGCGGGTTGGGTGCAATGAATTTTTTTCCCCAATTTTTTGGTGATTCAATAGAAAAGTGGATCATTGCATCACTGCTCCAAATATCAGTGTTGTTGTTAATTCTGTTAATGTTATTTTGTTTTTTCCGAATGTGTTCTGACTGCTAAAGGGCTTATGATCATTTTCACTGTTGATTTTGTTAGCTGCTGATTAAGTTGTACTTTTGTATTTTTCGAAAACAAAAATTTTCAAAGTCGTGAAAATCATTAGCTACAAAAAAATTTACTAAATAGGTTTGTTTATTTGCCGAAAAGAAGCGGTTGATACCCGCAATTATCCAGAATATGTTTTACGTGTACAAAAAGAACGTCAGATATAGACAGAATTCAAAAATGTTTTGATTTTTTGCAAAACAACCGTGTCGAAGCCACTGAAATTGTAATGAATTCTTTAAAAATAATTATTAGGTTTTGTACTTCAAATTCCATGTTGTCATATGTGACCTGTATTTAATAAGAACATCTAACAGATAGACAAAAAAGTACAAGAAAGCAAATTTAAAATTTTTTATCTTTGAAAACAATTATTTTCAAGGTCTTCAAAGCCCTCAGCTATCTACTCAATTCGTATTATAGGCAAATATAGAAAATCACTGAGATCTTCATTCAAGCAGGAAGTTTCACACAGCTAAAAAGACAAAGGAAAAATTACAGTTAAAGACAAATGGAAAGATCTCGAATTAAATCTTCGGGAGAGGTGTCTCAAAGCCGTAAAAACGATAATATATGCCTTAAAAATCTTTTATATAATCAATTGTGCTTAATTTTGATTGCCAATAACATAACCAGTGAACTGTAAATAATGTGATAATGTCGAACAAAACAAGGAAAAACGTGAAAAATGGGCTAATACCTAAAAATTTTGTAAAAAATGAAATCTAGTACTATCAAAACCAGAAAACCATCACTATAGTCTTCTACGTGTTGGCAGATACTCTTTCACCAAGGGTTCCTGGTAGCAACGTTAGTCACTGGACTGGAATTGAGGATTGATTATGTTTCCAGCTTGATTGTAAAGAAAATTTCAAGAGACAGTCTCCTCAATCGATCATAGAATGAGGAGGTGCGTTTTTTCGGCGCTCTGGATCACACTTTTCCAGACACCGCCGAACTGAGGGCCGTATGGGGGTCGAATTTCCACGTTGTATTAGGTACTGCTAGAAGTTTGAAGATTCTTTCAATGTCTAAGGGTTTAACAGTTTTCTACAGTTCTTCAGGAGTGCCAAAAATGGTTTTCCGTTGTCGCTGTAAGGAAATTTGGGGCTGGTGCTGGCGTTGACGACTGCAAAATCTTCGGAAATCCTTAAGGAACGTATCTGTGTTTAGGTCTGGACACGTTTCTAAGTGAAATGCACGCGTCACCATGCATGTAAATTTTAGGCCATGGTGTTATTCTACAAGTTTTTTGGAATCTTTGATCCAGAGGGGTCCAAAGGAATCTACACCAGAATTAGCAAAATAGAAATATGCATCTGCTGTTAGAAAACGAAAACTGGGTAATGGTGCCATAATTGGTCAAATGTATTCGTGGCAAACCGTCTACTTAAGAAATAATAAAATCGTTTGCTTGCTAATGCTTTGCGAAGGCCAATCACATGGGAACGTTGTTGATTGAAGTCTTTTGTTGGTTCTGCTTACTGGTGAATACTTATTTGATGGGCGCGCTCCGAGTACAAACGAAATATTTTGTCTTTTGCCTGCAAAATGCTTGAACATTTTTCCAACTCCAGTTGTGTTGGTGCCTAATGCAATCGACTAGAAGATCTGAGCAATCCGTTGTGATCCAACAATGGGTTCAGGCATCGTATTTTTCACGTGGAATCTAGTAAAGATTGAACCACGGATTGGGAAAAAAAATGTCCTGCAATAGTTTTGGGAGATAATTTATGGTTGAATGTCTTCATTTGTATACGGGTCATCGTTTGTTCGTTTTTTCTTTGAGCGATAAATTAGGTTGAAGACCGTTGCAAATGTCAGAAGACCTGTTCGATCTGGAAAGTTTGATCGAATCAACTACAGGATTAAGCTTTTTGAACTTCTCGTGACTATAGCACATGTTGCTGGTTTGTTTATCACATTCCACGCTGACTCAATTTTGTAAATGAGTGTGGCTAGTTTTAACCATTTTTGCTGAATTTCACTCGTCTCAACACCGCTAGTTCCCTAATCAGTGGAATTGAGATAAGTTGAGATGAAAGGCCATTGCTTGGGTGAACAAGTTCTTTGAATTTCTTGGAATCTATTTGAACAGAATACTTTTTTCCTTTTTAAGGCTACCCAGTCCAAAACTACATGACTGTCGGACCAGAGAAAAATTTGGTTGAATGTCAGTGTCATTTCTCTTTAGCTCGGTTGGAGAAGCTGCGAGCCTGTAACGGCGACAGCTAGATACATTTTTTGCACGCTTATCTGTTTTTTGGGAGTAAATTTGCCATTTCCCATGAGAAAGCGCGCTCGTTGCTGACTTTTTTGGCTATTAGTGGTACGTAGGTAAGCAACGGTTGCCATAGCTGACATTGAGGAATCCCCAAAAATGTGATATTGGGTAGTTGGGTTTATGCTCTATTGATGAATAGTTCTCGGTATTTGAATTTCTGCCATGGCAAGGTAGCTGTTTAGAATAGAACTTTTTTGAGGGCGATTTGTAGTTCCAGCGGTTTCAATTCATTTCGCTGTTTTCAAGTTTTGAATCTGTTGCAGAGTTAAATTGATCCTAATTGTCAGATGTCACAACAGGCCGAAAGGATCAAGGGTTGAAGATACCAAACAGAAAAATTTCCTTTCTGTGTACAGTGCTGCATCTTTAGGAAATTGTTGTATGGGGAAAATGACAAAATTGGTGGACGTCGTTATGAGGACCCTCATTATATCTTTTGTTTTGTCTTTTTCATCAGCTGAGATTTCAATCAGAACCTTCGGTGTGTTTGAAATAATCTTTTTCAGAATTAGACTTGAAGCCGCCAATTTTCAAGTAACCTTTTGTCTATGAAATTTTTGGCTTCCACTATTGTTGGCTGTGTCTGGATGTAGTCATCAATACAAAAGCGGTGCTTAGTGGCATTCAAGGCTGGTGCAATCGAAATTTTTCTGGACTGTTCCGCATATTTTTAGAGGACATAAATTGCGCAAAATGGTGAACATGTAGCACCGAGATTATTCTGTTAGACTCTCTGAATCTAAACTAAAACTCCACCTTAGTAATTTGGCAAATCGGGACCAATTAGAAGATTTGAGTTCAGTAATTCACCCCGACAAAATGATGCTGCGTTGGCAACTCTTCCCATTTTTCACAATTTCTCTGGAATAGTGACTCTATGATGAAGTGAGTACCATTTCGACTCTAGAGGCTGCGCTTGCAATATGACTGGCTTGACAAATTTCGGGAACAGTTAGAAGATTTGATTTCAGTGATTCACACCAAATCTTTGATGTTGCGTGTGCAACACTTCTTGTTTTAGGGGTTTGTTTGGAATATTGACTGTATGATGAGTTGAGTACCATATTGCTCTTGGGGTGGTGCCTGCATTTCGACTGGCTCGACAAAATTCTAATCCAAGTCTGTTTGGAATGTCTGGTTGTTCAGAAGTCGTTTTTGTAGATTTTTTAGCTGGCTGACTGCTGAGAATTAGTTGTGCTGAAGGTACTTTGAAGATTTTCAAGTAGGTTCAGTTTCTTGTCTTTCACCGTTAATACTGATTGCATTTTCTATTGTTTGCACTACTATTTTTAATGAGGAGCTGTTTTCATTTTGTTCGAGAATGTACCTTCTTTTTTCCAAAGTTGTTGATTCAATTCCTTTGTTGGTTCTTCTTCAATGTCTTTCCGGCAGACAGATTTACCAGACGGTTGTTGCTGTGGCTTGATATCTTTTTTTGCGAAACCTCGTACTCTCCAACAAGATTTCAACCAAGCTTTGTTTTGTTACCAAATTGACGATTTTTGTTACTTTGTATTACTTCGAATGGATATGTCAAGGCAAATGTATTGACACCAAGGAGGGCACCAATGCACCGCTGGCTATGTCAGAGAAATAAATGTGATTAAAACACTTGAAGGTGATGCATAACTGATTGAGTTCAAGAATGCTAGCGGGTGTTACGTTGAGTCATGGCGTTCTTGCAAAATTGAGTTGTTGGTTGATTTGTCAAACAGACACTATTTCATTTAATTTTGACAGTAACTTGTCATGTTCAGTGTTGAGATACTGCAGAGTGGTTGATGCTTGTGTTTCGCAGTGAAGCTCAAGAAAGCTAGTAGCTTTATCCGCATGAAGGTGAACTGGGTTCCGGGATCGATCAAGGCGTAGGTATCTAACACTATACTTCCGCTTGCAAACGAAACTGGAAATATTTGTAGTTGTTCATACCATTCAAAGAGAAGAATTGTATTTCGGTTGATACTGAATATTTGGGTCGGGTTCGAAGAATTCAAGTGGGCACGTTGAACATTTTGTTGTTGTGATTTTTGTTTAACAGAAAACAACTAACCGTATCTTTTTGCTCGCTCTATTTTCTGTTGACAGTTTCAGTACTTTTGGTTAGATTTTGTTGTTGAAAAGATAACTCGGTTTGCTGGCTCAATAGATTTTACTCCAATTGATTTGGATTGCTGGTTGAGAAAGCAGCGGTGGGCCGA
This sequence comes from Convolutriloba macropyga, assembly GCF_964194025.1. Lineage (NCBI taxonomy): Eukaryota > Metazoa > Xenacoelomorpha > Acoela > Convolutidae > Convolutriloba > Convolutriloba macropyga. The sequence goes on from NC_134472.1 coordinate 34,217,793, forward strand.
CTAAATTGTTTTGAAGGATCATGCAAAGTTGTGTGGTGAAATTTTTGCATGTTTACCATGGTTTTTTTGGACGGACAGGACTCAATAACATAATTGTTTCTTAGACAGCTCGATTAAAGTTTGATCTTGCTCACATTTTTTTACTGTGTTAAGGTGACAAATTTTGATATTTAGGGGATGTAGCTAGTATGTGTCTTCGTTTGCATTTCTCGCAAGACTTGTGTGAATGATCAGCATCTTTACGTGGCAGAAAGGACGATTGATCATGGGAGATTGCGGGGCGATTTGAGTTCAATTCATTTTCTTTTCAATTGTTTGGCGATTTAATAGAAAAAATTGATAAATAGATTCTCAGCATTTTTGCTCCTAATATCAGAGTGTTGTTAATTCTGCTAATGTTTTTTTCGGATTTATATGAATGTTTTCAGACTTCTAAACGGCTTATGAACATTTTCTCTGTTGATTTTGTCGTAAACTTGGGCTTGTACTTCAAGCCATTTTTGGAATTTATTGAGTGTTGGTTGATTAACAATTGATGTATACTCTGTCCATTTTATCAGTATATTATGTTGATTTTTTTCTTTTGCATTTTTCATCAATGTCCAGCTTTGCTATTCAGCTTTGTAATCTTTATTCTGACGGCGGGCTTCCAATTGGTTGATGAAAGCATCCGCAACAGTGCTAGGGTTCCCAAAGTGATTCATAGGCTCCTTCCCAACTCAATACCCACACAGCTCTTCCTGGGCTGAGGAAATCGCTGCGGAACAATCGGATCGATCAACACCCAAAACAGTGGTCCCCAACTGGGCCTACTCAGGCCGAATTCATGTCCCACAACCAGGTAGCCAGCCACTGACATACCCACCGCCACCAAAGATGCCCACACCATTGTCATTTGTAGCTACCATCCCACCATCTCACAGGTGTGTGCCGACAATCCCTCCAATTCGAGCTCAACCGACCTTTCTCCAACCCCAGCCCCCTCCTCACGATCGGCCAACATCTACCGATAATTATCCCTGCATGGATCTTTCCCCATGGAGAAGCCCCAGACCTATCAAATTTGAGATCTATCCCGTTCGTTCTTTCCCATTCCAGGGCTCACAGTCACCTGCACCACATATTGCCAGTCCTCCTAGAGGCACACAGTCCTCATCTTCAAAGGGTCGAGTAAATCCGTTCGCCCGTACACAAAGAGTGCTACACAGAGCACAGGGGTCGAATTTCAAGTTCCACCAATTCTCCAATCCTCTAGGCATCAACACGGATCACGATGTTTATGTCCCCGAGAGGATTACCTTTATTTCAACACCACCACATCGCACGTTGAAACCAACCGCAAGCTCATGCTCCTTGGGACATCTGGAATATGAGTATGTTGAGGCACGATGAGATGAGGACCTCCTACTAGAGTGCCTCCACTTCCCGTACAATCCCCGTCTTCCCCGCCTCCAACTGGAACAAATCCCAGCTACAAGACAGGATCAGATAGTTGAGTACTCTTGACAGGACAGAGGTTACGGGCCAGCACACCCTGTAAATGGCGCCTTTACTGACTCTACAACTGAAGTGGACAACTTAATGACGACACTAGTCGTCACTACTCACAGGGACACTAGACGACAGCACAAGTCACAACTCCACTTCAACGACAACACGTTTCTTCACTCACTTCTACAGCGAGGATCACTCGTCCCACGTATTTCGGCTACAACTCACAGCCCCGGATTTGACACTCTTAACCCCGGATGGATGTAGCAGTAGAAATACTGGAGTTGCTCCTCCAACCAATCAGAGACTGAGAGGAGTGTATTCAGTCTATAAGAGTAGTTGTACGATGTGTATACCTCTGACTCCGACGTTAACTCTCTTATACATCGTTATAATTGATGTATATCTTCAGTATTTTGCAGAGTTTGTTAGTCTGAGAGAAATAGGTAAGCCTATTTTGGGCTCAAAAATAATTAGCGCTAGCTCTTTATACCTTATGGCTGTAACGGGAGCCCACCTTGGGTCTGCCGTAGAATGAAAGTGAGATTTTTTACAAATATTTCACTGCAGTTTAACAGCAAGAATACCCAAAAGTTTTCCTTCCACTTAATAAAGGCGAACATCTTATTATACATGCCTACAGTAACCTTTGGCATTGTAGTGAAATAGTCACATGGTTCTCAAAGCTTGTCTCCTGCAAGCTCATAAGAGACACTATAAAGAAGACAGGAGAAACTTCACACATAAAGTGGATCTTATAAGAGTAATCACTATTTTCTTCTCATGGGTAGAAAGATAGAATCACTCTCAGATATAAAAAAATGTGAAAATTAAATTTGAAAAACAAAATAATTTTTTTCATTGCACCAGAGCTGCTTCCTCAATTTCTAATACAATTGCCTTTATTGTTGAATGCCACAGGCATGATGATTTGACATGCCTTCTGCCGTTTATTTCCAAAAATAAAAAAAAGGTTTTTATTCGCATGATGTTAATAAAACAAGAGCTCAGAATATTGGGGAAAATTTTGTCGCATTAATCAAAAACAAAATCCCGAAAACCTAGCTGCAAAACATATCAGAAAACACATAAAATTCAGAGCAAATGATGTGAAATAATGTTTTTACAGCTCTGTATCCGTAAATATCCGGCCTATACTTGCCTCAGTCAAACAAGAAAAACTTTTAGACGGCACTTTGCATGAGCAGTCATTAAATGAAAAGACTTTTACCAGAAAAGATATAAGACCTGTATCTATTGGGAATGAGCAACAGATAGGCAGAAAACCGAAAGAGAAAAATTAGAATATGCGTGTATACTTTTTGAATACAATTAATTTCAAAGTCTTGAAAGCTATTAGCAATTAAATGAAATCGTTCATTGGCTTCATTTACACCTGCATACAAAACCCTTGAGACCTGTCATTAATCAGAAGGTCATGCTACTAAAAAACGTGCAAATACAGGCAAAAAAAGTCACCTCAGCTTTGCTAGGAAACGCTGTCGAAGCCACTATGATCAAAAAATCTATTCACAAAATATTTTTTTAAAAAAATCAAAAATATTGAATATATTCAATTGAGCTTTTTTCCATTAATGTGATATGCGATTTTTATGTCTTGATTTGCCATTGATACGATCATTGGACAAAATAGCAATAGAAAACATCAAAAATTAAAGAGACTAGTCTGAATAGTTGCCGGAATAAGATCGAAATTGGCAAATCATATTACGATTACATTTTTGAAATCAAGTTTTCTAAATGCTTAAGGCATAACAACATTAAGACATCGACCTAAAAATGGTAAATAACTTAACTTATTACTGCATAGGCCATACTGTTGCTCCTTCTCTGTTAGAATAAAAATTGTTCCAAATGTCGTCCAAACAGCTATTTGACCAAAAACTTTTTATGTCAAGATGAATAATGAATTTTGGTTACTAAATGAGTGTTATCAACAAAAGACCATTATGTATCAACTGAAAGCATTAGATAGTTATTTCAATAGCTCCGATGAGACCGAATTGGACATGTAATAATTTAGACTCTGTTATAAGACCACAAAGAGCTCATCAGTTACTTACATTACTGAAGAATTAAGTAACAAATTAAACATTTGTGGGAGTCATAAAAACCATGAGTTTTACAGCAAAAAAAAAACAAAAAGGACAGTTCCAATATATAACCGGAAAACTTTTTTTGTTTCAATGAACACCTGGCATTGCTATCGCTGTCGCTGTTAATAACTCATTTCTTCTTTTTACTTGGCGACAACTTTTTGACAAACTAAAATCCTAATACATGAAAATGCTTTTTTTGATATTTAGCTACTTAATTTAGCGAACAAACGCAAAAAAAATGTGTATCCAGGACCGGGGTGTACTTGGTACTAATCAGAAGACAGGAAGATTTTGTCTGCAGTTTTCACGTCTGCGTCTGCAACACCGCCCAAACGGGACTAAGTGGAACAAATAGGCGTCGTTGATAACATTTTTTCCGAAATAAAATGAAATGCTGAATTTTCAATAAATTGTCCGAAGGTTTTGCCAAAACAGTTGGTTCAAACTATTTATGAACTCTCTTCTCTCTTTAAACGTAAAATTAATGAGACTATTGGTATAAATTTCATTATATTTTAGCAAAAATTGAACAAAATTTAAGCAAAAATCACAAAAATTGTGAACCAAAAAACCGGAAAAAAATTTAACGTTCGCAAAATTTTGAACCTCGGTAACTTCTCGGAAAAAGCTTAATAAAAAAAAACCTTTTCAATTTGAAATTCTACGCTTGATAAGCCTTCTAATGATACCACTCGCAACCCTGTGAGATTAATATAACGATCGGCGAAAATTTTACTGAAGAAAAACGCCCAGTTGAGTATATAATTTTTCCCTGACTAAAGTGGGTTGGAATAAAGATTAATTTTATCTGATTAAAGTGAACATAGTATCACACAAATACCACTTTGCAAAGCAGAATTGATTACTGAAAACAGCAAATTGTTAAATAAAAAGTTACAAATTACTATTTAGTTTTCAGTTGTATATTATTTAGAACATGTTTTATAGGTCATTATAGCTACCAATAATTTTAAAAAATAGTTTAATTTGATATGCCCAAGTTGAAAAAAAGTGTCATAGCAAACGAAATAATAATTCTAAGGGATAGTTAGAATGATAAATGTTTGTTGCCGAATTTTTGTAAACCCAGAGTTATTTTGTCTGCTCACTGGTGGTATTCTGGTTGTTCTTGGATCATTCAAAGGCCTCATTCGAGGGACAATTCGCTAAACTTCTTCTATAATTAAGTGCGATTTAATTGATTCAGGTTTTTTACAACTGCTATTTGCAATTTGTTGATAACTGTTTAATATTCTTAAATTGGTTCATATTGTAAATTTAAGAAGAAGAAGAAGAAGACATTTAAAACTAGCTATGTGAACGTTAAACGCATAAGCCTATCGATGATAAAGTGTGCAAGAATAACATGAATAAATATTTGTCAGCATTTGTCAGCTAGATGCTGAGAGTTGAGTTCCAAATCAGTCTATAGTTGTTGTTGTTGTTGTCTCTTGCCATATTTTAGGGTGTGTTTAAAAAACAGAGTCTGCTATCAATTGTTAGTCCAAAACGTCATCAAAAAGTGTACTTTTATCAGACTTCTTTGTTGCCGATTTGTCTTCTAACATTTGTCACAGAAGGTGTTTCTTCAATTGGTTTGCTGAAACAAACGAACTCAGTTTTTGAAATATTCAAATTTAAAAGATGTTCTCTGAAGTATGGCTAATTTACTGGAGTAAATTAGTTCTCCGATGTAGCTAGGAAGTAGCTGGCTAAGTTTGATTCCAGATATTTCCTTGCTATATTTGGTCTCCAATAGAAGCAAAAACTAGGCACACTTCGGCATATTGTATCAACTTTACCAGTAGTGGGTGATATGTGCTACCTGACAACCCTAAAAAAGTAAAATAGCGTCCTTCGCCTGATTCTTTTTTAAAAAAAATAATGAAAATTGCCATTTGGCAGACTTTTTAATTTTGTTTTTTATCTTCTATCTAAATCCATGCAAAACAACACTGTTTTAAATGTTTTTGCAAGGCCACCGAACAGCACATATTACCCACTAATCTTATGTCGACTTAAATCCTAAAACTAAAATCATGTCAACATATATCGACATTGACTGAAACTATTTCAACATGAGTCGACATATAATCCCAGCGCGTTGGATCCCGGAAATCCTATTAAGATCCCGGTTTTTTTCCCGACAAGATACGGGAAAAACACGAGGAAGATTCGGGGATCTTACCGGGAAAATTACCGGGAATTTCAGGATGTGCCAAGATAGAGCAAGATCCCGCATTTCCCGCCGGGAATTCCGGGACATTTAAGAACCCTGACAGTAAAACCGGGAAGAAATTAAATCCAGGCGGGGTTTTCGGGATTCACCAGTGAGATCTTACCGGAAAACTCGAAAATTTAAGATTTCCGCCAGTATTTCCTGGATTTCTCCGCCGGGCTCTTACCGGGAAAATCGGGAAATTTAAGATTCCAGCCAGTATTTCCGGGATTTTACCGGGGAAACTGGAAATTTAAAATTCCCGCCGGTTTTTCCGGGAATGAGATGCCGGTCTTACCGGGAAAACCAGTAAAATTATAATTCCGTGAAGGAATACACATGGCACAAGCATAACAGACATATAAAAAATTTAAGCAAAAATTATTGCCTTCACATAATTTCGTTTTTGAGACCTGTTATTCCAAATCTGGGCAAAAATTTTTATTAGCGCAAAATAATTATATAGATAGTCTTTTGTTTGTAGGTGTCAAAAAAGGCGAAACCGTTTCGCAGATAAATGAAGTTCTATATAGAACTTCATTTATCTGCGAAACGATTTCATTGATAACCAATCTAAAAGTAAAATTTCTTGTCTCACTTGTTCGTACCAACAAAAATGAAATTTAAAATGAATGAAACCTTGCACTCTGTAGAATTGCAAATACTAGCGTAAAATAACGTAGTAAATATGCTCTGGAAAATACTTAGTTGGCCGTTCTTCGCTCCTCTTATTATTAAATGGATTTTATAGTTTTATCTAATTTATCAAAAAAAATTAATTTTTTATTATAGATGATGTAAAAAATGTAGATAAGGTTTTTCTGCTTCTAATGATATCAACCACACTAAACAAAATTTTATACAGAAAGATTTTTAATGTTTAAAATTGTGAAAAAATGACATTTTTCAAATCAATTTTGTTTATCCTTAAAAATCAAAAATTATTAATTCCCGCTGTAGGTTATGTGCAGTTTACAAATGCAATAATTAAAAATTAATTATCAAAAAGTTATATTTGTTATAAAAGATTAAAAACAACTAAGTTTTAAAGTTCTCAGAAATTTAAATTAAGGCGAAGCTATGACAGAGTCTATGAATAAAACTACAGCAGAAACACGAAAAGAATTAAACAATCTAGAAAAAAACAGTAGATAAAGATTAGAAGTTTAACAAAAACTGCAAGAATGTTATAATAATTTAGAAGAGTTGTTTGATCCATAAGCAAAAAAAATCAGTGAAATTGCATCGCAGATAAGTTCACAAACTAGTACTCTAATACATAGCAATAGAACAATTTATGAAGCTTTAACGGATGCATCTTTGGCACTAGCTTTAAACGTGCCTTCACAGAAGCTATATTTGGTCTCCAATAGAAGCAAAAACTAGGCACTCTTCGGAATATTGTATCAACTTTACCAGTAGTGTGTGATATTGAATACCCGACAAACCTAAAGAAAGTAAAATGGCGTCTTTCGCCGTTCTTTTTTTAAAAAAAATAATGAAAAGTGCCATTTGGCAGACTTTTTAATTTTGTTTTTTTATCTTCTATCGAAATCCATGCAAAACAACACGGTTTTAAATGTTTTTGCAAGGCCACCGAACAGCACATATTACCCACTACTCTTATGTCGACTTATATCCTAAAACTAAAATCATGTCAACATATATCGACATTGACTGAAACTATTTCAACATGAGTCGACATATAATCACAACGCGTTGGATCCCGGAAATCCTAATAAGATCCCGGTTTTTTTCCCGACAAGATACGGGAAAAACACGAGGAAGATTCGGGGATCTTACCGGGAAAATTACCGGGAATTTCGGGATGTGCCAAGATAGAGCAAGATCCCGCATTTCCCGCCGGGAATTCCGGGACATTTAAGAACCCTGACTGTAAAACCGGGAAAAAATTAAATCCAGGCGGGGTTTTCGGGATTCACCAATGAGATCTTACCGGAAAACTCGAAAATTTAAGATTTCCGCCAGTATTTCCGGGATTTCTCCGCCGGGCTCTTACCGGGAAAATCGGGAAATTTAAGATTCCAGCCAGTATTTCCGGGATTTATCGGCCGGGATATTACCGGGGAAACTTGGAAATTTAAAATTCCCGCCGGTTTTTCCGGGAATGAGATGCCGGTCTTACCGGGAAAACCAGTAAAATTATAATTCCGTGAAGGAATACACATGGTACAAGCATAACAGACATACAAAAAATTTAAGCAAAAATTATTGCCTTCACATAATTTCGTTTTTGAGACCTGTTATTCCAAATCTGGGCAAAAATTTTTATTAGCGCAAAATAATTATATGGATAGTCTTTTGTTTGTAGGTGTCAAAAAAGGCGAAACCGTTTCGCAGATAAATGAAGTTCTATATAGAACGTCATTTATCTGCGAAACGATTTCATTGATAACCAATCTAAATTAAAACTTCTTGTCTCACTTGTTCGTACCAACAAAAATGAAATTTAAAATGAATGAAACCTTGCACTCTGTAGAATTGCAAATACTAGCGTAAAATAACGTAGTAAGTATGCTCTGGAAAATATTTAGTTGGCCGTTCTTCGCTCCTCTTATAATTAAATGGATTTTATAGTTTTATCTAATTTATCAAAAAAAATTAATTTGTTATTATAGATGATGTAAGAAATGTAGATAATATTTTTCTGCTTCTAATGATATCAACCACACTAAACAAAACTTTATACAGAAAGATTTTTATTGTTTAAAATGGTGAAAAAATGACATTTTTCAAATCAATTTTGTTTTTCCTTAAAATCAAAAAATTTTAATTCCCGCTGTAGATTATGTGCAGTTCAAACTAAGCTTGTTTTTATTTTTGATGATACAAAATGCAATAATTAAAAATTAATTATCAAAGAGATATATTTGTTATAAATGATTAAAACGACTAAATTTTATAGTTCTCTGAAATTTAAAATAAGGCGAAGCTATTACAGAGTGTATGAGTAAAACTAGACCAGAAACACAAAAAAAATAAAACAATCTAGAAAAGAAACAGAAGATGTAGATTAGAAGTTAAACTAAAACTGCAGGAATGTTATAATAATTTAGAAGAGTTGTTTGATCTATAAGCAAAAAAAAGTCAGTGAAATTGCATTGCAGATAAGTTCACAAACAAACTAGTACTCTAATACATAACAATAGAATAATAGATGAAGCTTTAACGGATGCATCTTTGGCACTAGCTTTAAACATGCATTCACAAAAGCTATATTTGGTCTCCAATAGAAGAAAAACTAGGCACTCTTCGGCATATTGTATCAACTTTACCTGTAGTGGGTGATATGTGCTACCCGACAACCCCAAAGAACGTAAAATGGCGTCTTTCGCCAAATTCTTTTTTTTTTGAAAAAAAAAAGAAAATTGCCATTTGGCAGACTTTTTAATTTTGTTTTTTACCTTCTATCTAAATCCATGCAAAACAACACGGTTTTAAATGTTTTTACCAGGCCACCGAACAGCACATAATACCCACTTTTTTTATGTCGACTTAAATCCTAAAACTAAAATCAACATATATCGACATTGACTGAAACTATTTCAACATAAGTCGACATATAATAGAACTTCATTTATCTGCGAAACGGTTTCACTGATAACCAACCTAAAACTAAAACTTGTTGTCTCACTTGTTCGTACCAACAGGAATGGAATTTAAAATGACCTAAAACGTTGCACTAAGTATAATTGCAAATACTAGTGTAAAATAGCGTTATAAGAATGCTCTTGAAAAAGTTTAGTTGGCCGTACTTCGCTCCTCTTATAATTAAATGGATTTTATAGTTTTATCTAATTTATCAAAAAAAATTAATTTGTTATTATAGATGATGTAAGAAATGTAGATAATATTTTTCTGCTTCTAATGATATCAACCACACTAAACAAAACTTTATACAGAAAGATTTTTATTGTTTAAAATGGTGAAAAAATGACATTTTTCAAATCAATTTTGTTTTTCCTTAAAATCAAAAAATTTTAATTCCCGCTGTAGATTATGTGCAGTTCAAACTAAGCTTGTTTTTATTTTTGATGATACAAAATGCAATAATTAAAAAATTAATTATCAAAGAGATATATTTGTTATAAATGATTAAAACGACTAAATTTTATAGTTCTCTGAAACTTAAAATAAGACGAAGCTATTACAGAGTGTATGAGTAAAACTAGACCAGAAACACAAAAAAAATAAAACAATCTAGAAAAGAAACAGAAGATGTAGATTAGAAGTTAAACTAAAACTGCAGGAATGTTATAATAATTTAGAAGAGTTGTTTGATCTATAAGCAAAAAAAAGTCAGTGAAATTGCATTGCAGATAAGTTCACAAACAAACTAGTACTCTAATACATAACAATAGAATAATAGATGAAGCTTTAACGGATGCATCTTTGGCACTAGCTTTAAACATGCATTCACAAAAGCTATATTTGGTCTCCAATAGAAGAAAAACTAGGCACTCTTCGGCATATTGTATCAACTTTACCTGTAGTGGGTGATATGTGCTACCCGACAACCCCAAAGAACGTAAAATGGCGTCTTTCGCCAGATTTTTTTTTTTTGAAAAAAAAAAGAAAATTGCCATTTGGCAGACTTTTTAATTTTGTTTTTTACCTTCTATCTAAATCCATGCAAAACAACACGGTTTTAAATGTTTTTACCAGGCCACCGAACAGCACATAATACCCACTTTTTTTATGTCGACTTAAATCCTAAAACTAAAATCAACATATATCGACATTGACTGAAACTATTTCAACATAAGTCGACATATAATAGAACTTCATTTATCTGCGAAACGGTTTCACTGATAACCAACCTAAAACTAAAACTTGTTGTCTCACTTGTTCGTACCAACAGGAATGGAATTTAAAATGACCTAAAACGTTGCACTAAGTATAATTGCAAATACTAGTGTAAAATAGCGTTATAAGAAAGCTCTTGAAAAAGTTTAGTTGGCCGTACTTCGATCCTCTTATTATTAAATTGATTTTAAAGTTTTATTTAATTTATCAAAAAAATTTATTTTGTTATAGATGATGTAAAAAATGTAGCTAAGGTTTTTCTGCTTCTAATGATATCAACCACACTCAATAAAACTTTATACAGAAAAATTCATTATATATGCATTTTTCAAATCAATTTTGTTTTTCCTTAAAAATCAAAAAATATTAACTCCCGCTGTAGGTTATGTGCAGTTCAAATTAAGCTTGTTTTCTGTTTTTGATGATACAAAAATGCAAAAATTAAAAACTAAATATCAAAAATTTATATTTGTTATAAGTGATTAAAAGGGACCAAAAATTATAGTTCTCTGAAATTTAAAATAAAGCGAAGCTATGACAGAGTCTATGACTAAAGCTAGACCAGAAACATAAATAGAATTAAACAATCTAGAAAAAAAGAGCAGAAATAGATTAGAAGTTAAACTAAAACTACAAGAATATTATGACAATATAGAAGTGTTGCTTGATAACTAAACAAAAAAATCAGTGTAACTGCTTTGCAGATGAGTTCACAAACTAGTTCTCTAATAAAAACAAAAGAATATTATATGAAGTTTTAACGGTTGCAACATTTGCCCTACCCTTAAACTAGTCTTCACAGACTATAATGGATGATGGTGGCAAGCTAAATATGTTAGCTGTTGAAACAATAGAATTTTAATTAAAAACAAATGCTCAAGGAAGTTCTTAATTGAGTATTTTACCAACAAGGGCCACTCATGAAAGGCAAAACTAAAATTGTTGGTATTGGTGCCCAACTACTGCCAAATTGATTAACAATAAATAGTATTGATTTTATACTCACACAAACAATTATTAAGTTTTCATCTAGTAATGGTGTGAAACTGGATGAGATAGAGGGAGAAGAAGGTAAAATTGCAGACGTCCATGGAAATGAAAAATTTGATTACAATAAGAACGGTAGAAAAACAAACAGACGCGAGATAATAAAATTATTATTAAACAAACAAGTTTTAGCATCGGGTTTTACTAACACCAAGGATTTAGTAGAAAATTTGGGTTTATTTATTAAAAAAACAAAAGCAGGACAAGATGGATTATATGACGATATCGTAAAGATATCTAATCAATTATTATCATAGATTTTTTTTAATCGATAACGATTGGATAATCTTATATTTAATTATGGTAGATATTATAATAGTTAAAATTATCATATCTATAGCAAATAGGCATGGCAGCAACTTTGTTGAAGAAACAACAACAAAAGCAACAACAAGACTTAGCTAAAGAAGTATTCTCCCCACAAATGACAAAGTTTAAAAGAAAAAGATTCATACATTATACAAATATGAAACATGGTCAGCTGATTCAATTGATAAATCATCTTTAAGTAAAAGTTTGTTCAAACCTTATATCAATCACCAGACGTCAATAAAACTAAGCACATATGTTTGCTATATAATCCCAGTTGTAGCTTATGGCTGCCAGGTTTGGTACGCGAGAAAAAGAGACCTACTGTACACTGATAAATAACAAAAGACACATGATGGATACTGGGATCCGAATAGCTTTACAAAATGACTGATAAAATTAAAGATATTATCTCGTTTCTATTTATTTTGAAAAAAGCGATGCTCTTACTTTGTGACAATGCAAATCATAGATGAGACCTAAACATCGCTTAAAAATCAGTCAAGGGCAGAAAGGTGAAAACTAAATTTTGAAGAAACGAATAAGCACGACGGATGAAAATTTTTGGTAAAAATGCGCGCTACTTTTCAATATTGTTGACAAATATTCCAATATTATATTTCCAGGTGATCAAAACTCATGTGGAGGCAACCTCTATTTGCAATATTCCCCCGCAAATTTGACGAAAAGCAAAATGCCACAGAAGAATGGGTTGTCTGTGCAAAAATTGCAATCCAGTATCTGCCCTAGCTCATTTATAAATTGAAAAGGGGGCAAGTACCCTACCTTAAGTTTCGTAATCTTAAACTATTTGGACTGTTTGACAATAATATTATGATTCTCTCAAGTTTAAATTAACCTGAAGCTATGACAGAGTCTATGACTAAAACTAGACCAGAAACACAAAAGAATTAAACAATCTAGAAAAAGAAAACAGAAGAAATAGATTAGAGGTTAAATTAAAACTGCAAGAATGTTATAACAATTTGGAAAAATTGTTTGATCCATAAGCAAAAAAAATCAGTGAAACTGCAGCGCAGATAAGTTCACAAACTAGTACTCTAACAGATAACAATAGAAGATTATGTGAAGCTTTAACGGATGCAAGTTTGGCACTATTTTTAAACGTGCCTTCACAGATAATAGATGACGATGACGGCAAGCTAACTATGAAAGCTTAGGAAACAATAGAATCTCTATTAAAAACCAAAAGCTCGAGGAAGTTCTTAATTGAAGATAATACCAACAAGGGCTACTAGTGAAAGCAAAATTAAAATTAATTGTATTGATGCCCAACTATTGCCAAACGGATTAAAAATAAATAGTAATCAATATATATTCACACTGCTTATATATTCATCTGGTTGAGATAGAGGGAGAAGAAGGTAAAATAGTAGACGTCCTTAGAAATGAAAATTGCGATTACAATAAGAGCGGTAGAAAATCTAAAAGAAGCAAACTAATAAATGTGTTATTAAACAAACGGGTTTTAGAAGCGTGACTAACATAATGGATTCAGTAGAAAGTTTGGATATATTTATTATAAAAACAAAAGCAGGACATGATGGATTATATGATGATATGTTAAAGATATCTTATCAATTATTTGCATTGAATTTTATTACTCGAGAACGATTGGATAATTTTGTTTTTAATTATGGTAGATATTATAGTAGTTAAAATTATCATTATATCTATAGCAAATAGGCATGGCGACAACTTCGTTGAGGAAACAACAACAAAAGCAACAAGACTTAGCTGAAGAAGTGTTCTCCCCACAAATGACAAAGTTCAAAATAAAATAGTTTTAATACCACTATACAAAGATGAAACATGGTCAGCTTATTTAATTGATAAATCATCTTCAGATAAATATTTCTTCAGACCTTTTATCCATTACAAGACGTCAATAAAACTAAACGCATATGTGGGCTATGTAGTCCCAGTTGTACCTTATGGCTGCCAAGTTTGGTACGCGAGAAAAACAGACCTACTGGACACTGATAAATTACAAAAGACTCATGATGGATATCGGGAACCTATCGTTGGGACCTAAACACCCTGTTAGAGACAAGTTTAATGAGGTGCACTTCCTTGCAGACGTAGACAAACTTGTACGTCAATTACTCGAGAATAAAACTGGGTGAGAAGCTTTGTCAAATTGAGGCGTACGCAAATGTAAATACATTCATTTTATCCTTGAACAATTTGTGAAACAGTTTTAACCTGACGATGAACGTTAAGTTCGAAAACGTTTGTTTTAATATCGGAAGTAATCTGAATTTGACAAATTGGTTTATTTTACAAAAAGACGGATCAATTTAAAGATATTACCTCGTTTCTTTCTTTTGAACCAAGAGCTGCTCTTATTTTGTGACATTGTAAATCAGAGATGAGACCTAAACATCCTAGCTTTTTTAGCTAAAATAACACCAAATGTACCGATTAAGGGCAAAACAGTAAAAATTAAATTCTGGAGAAACGATTAAGCAAGACCGATAAAAACTTTTAGTCAAAATGCGCGCTACTTTTCAGTATTCTCGACAAAGATTCCATTATTTTATGTCCCGGTGAACGAAACTCATGAGTAAGCAACCTGTATTTGCAATACTTCCTCGGCAAGTTTGACGAAAGCAACATGCTGCAGGAGAATTGGTCTGTGCAAAAATTGTAATCCATTATCAACCCTAGCTCATTTATAAACTGAAAAGGGGCCAGTACCCCTGCGCTAAAGCTCTTAATCTTAACTACTTGTACTGTTGGACATTACGAAAGTCTTATGAGAAACGTAGAAATTTTTGTCGAAAGCAGTCTTTTGATAGCCTTAAGATGGTACCAATTTTTTGCTCTAGAATGCGTAAAAACTGGTCGATATAATGTGGAGAAAAAGTAAGGCTGGTTTAAATGTTCTATTTTCATAGAAGTCTCGGACCAATAATTTGATGGCGACCACAAAACGTCACTGGAGTGCACAGATATCAGTAATTTTATGCACTGGAGTGCACAGATATCAACTAAAACAATGTTTTTACTAGCTCTCTAGAGTTTTGGGTTCTTTTTGGTTATATGTATTCATCTTTTGCAAATGCCTTGAGAGTCAAAATTCGGTTTAGGGTCAACATTCGCATAATTTTTTAAAATTAAACTCGGAATCAATTTTATTGCTGAATTTATAAGTTTACATCTAATTTTATGTTTTTGCGTTCTGTTGACTTTGAAGGCTAGAGGCGATGCCTGTTTTCAACCAGAAATCACAAACTAGGTTGAACACATCTGCAGGTTTTCCTGTCCGATGAAGTGGATTGTGTTGCAAACAGGAGAGAAAGAAATCGAGTAAAGGTCCTGAAAACTCGCTCCACGGATATGGCACCGCTGATTTGAAGCAGGAATTCTAAAACATCAGACAAATTAATAAGCACGCTAATAGCTTTTGGAAAAAGTTTAATTATGTGCTCATGAATGCTACCTCGGAAAAGTGTTATTGGAGGTTTCATCCAAATTTATTGTTCCGTTACCCTTTTATTGGGCGGTACGGGACTATAATATACGCGTATTACGGTATCAAAAGTTTTGTGCTATAGCGTGTCCCATAAAGTTGAAATAAGTGAACGTTTCAATAGCCACAGGTTAAAGTTCAATTTCAAAACATGTGGAAAAAAAATGATGATTACATGGAAAAAACGTTGACATTCAAATGACCACATTGATGCTCAATTGCACGTTTTTGGCGTTTTTCGAACGTTCGCTTATTTCAGCTTAATGACACAGACTATACTATATCAGAAAATATGATTTTGAACACGCGGCGAATGTTTCACGAAGTGCACTCCATTGACTGGCGTGAGGCTGGCTTTAGAAGTAGCTCGCTTAAGTCTAGGATGTCTAGCTTAACTGGGTAAGAGAAGAGACAGAAATGTAAGAGTTCCCAAATTGCGCTGAACTCTCAAACTTAGAAAAGTGTTATGTTCTGGGAAAACTGCATAGTCACATGTTTGAGCTCTCCTCCAGTTTATCCGGTTTTTCAGGAGAAAATTCTAATTGGTCGGCCAAAAAACAAAAGAATGTCGATCGAGTAAAGAATGTCATAAAAGCCCACCGTTCCCATTTTTTTTTCCAAAATTCCTGTGGAAGCAATTAATTAGAGAACATTACTGACTGGGTGCGATAAACTCTAATCATGAGTTGACGTCAAATGATATCATATTGAGTGATTCAAGTTGGTTGAGTGGATTTTTGCTTTTTCAATTTTTAGTTTAATAACTTTTAATTTAAAAATATTTAGTTTAACTTTTTAGTTTAAAAAACTTGGGCCTTAATGCGCGCAACTATGTAAGTTTCGATCAAGCGACAAACCCAAACGTTGGTAATTATAAACGGCTTGATTTTTCGTGCAGCCATAAGTTTAAAAACAGCTTTGACCTGTTGTTTGTGCTATTCGACTGTGGACTTGTGTACCAAGACAAGTCAATAATGGTTTTCTTTTCTAATATTCCCGAATGAGAGTACCAGATCAAAGATTTGAACAACTTCTGCATCAAAAGGTTAAAGAAAATGATAAGGGGATGAAAGTTAAAAGAACCTGGTTAATAAAGTTGGCTACTAAATTTCATCAAAACAGAAATGTTTTGACTTCGCTGTGTTCCTCAAACTTTCTTTGTAAACTGGCCTGCGCGTTTATTTGTGAAGATATGTACATTTATCCTAGACTATGCTGACGTAGTCAATGGTCAAGAAATAACTTTCTGACAGTGAAGTCATTTTTTTCTTAAACATTTTTGGCTGTTTCCTGCGTTTTCGTTGGCGGCAATAAAATTGTAGAAACAACTGGTTTTCTAATCGTTTCATCAGTTATTCTTAATAACTGTAATTTTTACCTGTTGATTATGATGTGACTGGATGACTTTTTCGCGGAAAGATAGATAATGTTCATCTTCGTCAGTACTAAACCTCCAAGGGTAGTGGTTGGTAATCATGCAGAAAACAACAACCGCGAACGCCCACGTATCCTCTTTCTTTGAGGCCAATTTTGGTTGAAAGGCAGTCAGGTCCCCGTTCGTTGGAAGCTTGCATTGTAATTCAGGAGGAGCGAATGGGTTCGTTTTTAACCGGCGCTTTATAATCAAGTCACTGGTATCTTGGGACCCCAAGGCACACGCATAATCAAAGCACGAAAGCTTAATCAATGGATTTTTGTCTCGCTCAAACACAAAAATATTCTCCGTGTTTATATTTCGATGCACCATCCCTAACTTGTGAATGTAATCTATAGCGTGAGCTAACTGTAAACTAAAGGTTTTGCAATAAGACACAGAAAGCCCGTCGTTTTCTTGAATAACTGAGAAGAGGTCGCCTAAGTACATTAGCTGATCTAGTTCGTGGTTGAATTGCCCGGATACTTGGAGGGTCTTGAGTCCACGCAACCGTTTCACACAGATATAAGGGTGTTTGCTCAGGAGGAAATGTTGTGTTAGCTCTTCCAGATCTGAAAGAAAGATATTATATAGTTATATTAATCAATTATCTAGTTTTTATTCCACTGTTTGTTAGATTTCGATGTTCCACTGGTTGTTTTTTTTGGCTTGGCCGTTTTAATTTTTCGGGTTAGTTTTATCGCGTCTGGCTTCTTGCTTTTTGTGTGATCTAAATTGCTCTGATTTGGAATTTTACGCTCCTCTCACCCCTCCCGCCTTCACCACTATCCTCCCTAAGGCAAAGTTTACTATTGACTCAGCCAACTTCTCGCCAGTCGCTTGAGAGCAATGTTTCATCTAATAGGTTAGAAAGGGCTCTCTCTTCGTAGACTGAGAGGCTTCTTTGTGTCCCGTCCCCTTCCCAAGCTTAGTGGGTGCACCTGCTCTGTGACAGGGGGGGGGGGGGGGGTTAGAGAAAGTATTAGGTTTTGAATTCCTTCATAATAAAGCGGCTAGAAAGTATTCACCTTTCGCGGGACTCTGTGTTTGACTGGTTGCGAAATTGTAGTTATTGAAGTAATCAAGGTACATGTTGAGTTTGATTGGCTTCCTTGCGCGTCGTTTGCTCCACTTTTCCCAGATTTTCTTGACCTTTTCCACGTCTTCACTGGCTATATCTTTGCTGGATTTAACATCGCCGGAATGAGAATTGCAGTTGAATACTAACTGGAGTGGTTCTTGTTGTGTAGTAACTGTTGTGCAGTTGGATATTGTAGCCATGTTGGTAAGATTGGAAGCAGATTAAGTCAACAATGCTCCGTTTACTTAGAGCATTCTTTGACTTCTGATTAATGATTCAAATTCAGATATTGCGCTCAATTTGATCCCTCTTTTAGGAATAGAGCGTTTTGGACACGACTAATTCAATCAATGTTCTATCAAAACAATTGTAATCGCAATTGTAATCAGGTTGTAATGAGAAAAAACTAGAGCAAAGCCAAGGAGATTCTGATGGTTTTATGTAGTAGTATTTCAAAATTATATTATTTTCGGTTGTTGCCTTTTTCTTGTGATGTCAAAAACTTGATTTTGGTATGTGCAGGCAATCATCTTTTTAATGTTTTAATACATGAATAGGAGTAACCAGTAATTATCGCCATCGAGAAGTTATCAAACTTAGAGGCGAATCTGATTGGTAAAAAAACTTTGAAGGGGAGATAGGAAAGGTATGATAACGTTTTTAATCAGCTATCGCGATTACAACAGTTGCATAATTTACGGCGCTATGTAGCCTCTAATCTCAAAGCAAACTTCGTGACTGTTTCAGATTTTCTTAGTATTCTTAGTTCGCTAACAAGTTATTTCATCGATCAGTGAAAGTAGCTGTTCACAACTGAGCGCAACTAGAGTCAATTGAAAGCATGGAGGCTCGGTAATGTGATTTTGTACAAAATGTTCCGACCCCGCTCAATCACCCATTTGACTTAATTGTCTACCAAAGGAGAAAAAGATCTTTCAATAATTCAGGAATTGTTCGAAAATTTTTGGTGTATCCATTTGTGAAGGCTTTTAAGTCAAACCACTAAACCTTAATTAATACATCACGAGAGGGCCAATGGTACCTGCCATCAAGGAGACTAAGAGACAAAACAAACAAAAAAAATTAAAAACAACAAGCATTAATTACGACCAAAACTGAATTTCATTTTTAAATTTAAGAAGTCAAATAGCATCAGATGAAATCTAACCCCAACAAATTGACTTGCACTTTACCATAAATTATATGGGACCTACCTCTATTGAAAATAAATAACAAGTAGACAAAAAAACAAAAAGAGCATTGTTAAGAAAATACGTTTATACTTTTTGAAAACAATTAATTTGAAAGTTGAGAAATCGATTAGTTATCAAATGAAATCGCCAAATGATTTTATTTATACCTCCAGAAGAAGCTTTTGAGAAATTTCATCATCCAGAATGTCATATTTCTGCAAAAAGAACAAATACAGGTAGAAAGTTGATTTATTTTCGCCAGGAAACGGGCTCGAAGCCTTTAAAATCGTAATCTATTCTACAAAAAAATTATAAAAGCAATTGCTCCTTCTTTTGACATCGTAAATCTGATATGTAACTTGTCAATAAAGTAATAAATGAAAAAAGATTGCAGAACGGGACCTCCTCATTTGGAAAATGTTCGAAAATCAAGTTATGAAAGCTCGTAGTATCAAGGTTAAAAACCATTATAAATGATTAAACAGCAATGAGGACATTTTAATTCACGTGAAAGAGGATTTGACTTAAAAATTGTCAAAGCTCAAACATGTTTTTTAAAGCCATTAATCTCTACAACCATAAGCAAATAAAACCTGAAAATAATAAATAGGTGAACTCGGTTTTGCGTAGGAAGCCAATTGGACCTGCCATTAATAAGACTAAGTCAAAAAAATTAAATTAACAATATATACAGGCAGAAAACAAAATTTAATAAACCATTTTATTAAAAAGTGATGAAACCAAGAAAAACTATAGCTTCTCGCTAAATTTATAATAATTTCTCATTGGCCTTCATTTTCACGTAAATCTGTTTTATCAATAATTGAGTTTTATTTTGAAATCTCTCTGATCTGTACGAATTTTACAATTAGACCGATACTAGTGTTGCTTTTGCTGCTCATCCATTAAACAGAAAAATTCTACAAATATTACCGAAACAGTTTAAATAACAAAAAAGGTGATTTTATCAAATAGATATGAATTTTGTATAATTATTGAGTTATATTGAGGTAAAATATAAGGTAACAACTGAAGGCATGAGATAGTATCTTTAATAGCTCACAAGACAATGAAGTAGGCTTTTGATTATTTAAACTATATCATGGCAAAACTGAAGAGTTCATTAAAACTTTACGAAGACACTGTCGGAGCCATAAAAACCAGATTTTTCAGAAAACACAATTTTAATTTTTTGGTCCGTATTTGAACTCCTAATTGAAGCTCCAATTAGTTGAACCTCAAAATGAAAACAGACTTGTCTGTAATTGGTATTAAAAAAATGCAGCAAATGTTTTAAAAAGGACAAAGCCAAATCGAAATCGGAATCTTTTTTCATTGCAACAATCAATGACAAGACCAAATCTGGCTTTTCTATCGCTGCGCGGCTTATGAAAACGTCATTTTGTCAGACAATTACGGAATGGATTGGCATTCGAAAATCTCAACATATAAATATAAATGATGCATTTATCAATATCGGTTTACACTAGCCAAAGGCCGCCAAATTGTTAGTTCCACGACACTTTCCTAGCAACCGGAGGTAGAAATAGCCTCATATGCATCAACGATGATTGGTCTGCAGTTTTTTGTTTGCAATGCCGGTTAATTTAGAGGTAGTGGGCTAAAGAAGCATTTTTGTGCCATTTTCCTGATAAAATGAAAACTGAATTTTAAAATTTAACCCAAATTTTTGCAAATTAAGAACTATTCTATCTTTAAACGTTAAAACAAGTATAATATCGGTAACAATTTAATATTTTAGCAAAATTGATTAAGATTTCAGCAATAACTAAAAATGCGGGACTGATAGCGAACTGTGTTATTGAATTTCACAGGGCCAGTGAAAAAAAAACTCCCCAGCTCATGATCTGATAGTTTTCATAAAAATATCTACTAGTGGAGATTATAGTGGTATATTTTGTATTATTGTTTCAGCAATGTGTTTGTTATTGCACATTTAATTGCTGTATTTTTCGATTGCGTGGCTGTGCTCTATTTTGAATTTGAAAGGTAACCGATGGAGTTGTACGTTTGTGTTGCGGCTTTGTGAGGCAGCGAATGCTGGGAATTAGGTTTAGTGTTGGGTTAAATTGCTGAAATGTAAGCAATTAAAGATCTGAGGATTGGTGTCGTTACTTGGAATTTCACATAAAAGAAGGGCGCAGAAAGAGTGCGAGGTAAATGAATATCGAGTTGAAGGGTAATTATTAAGAATTATCACGTGGGTTTATTGTTATCTATTACAGTGGGTGAAAGGTAGTAGACATGGCGTGAAATTACTCTTGACAACAATGGAATTGAATTTGGGGCTGAAAACAGGATCAAGGAAGTTGTAAATAACCCAACTGCAGTTCCTGAACCAGTTAAAATGAAAAAGTGGAAAGGGTTTTTTGTTGGCAAATAACTTTAGGCAGTATGTTGTAACGAAGTGACTTCTCAGTTGGTCAATTAGAAGCTCTCAAACAATTGAAAAGGAAGGCAGAATCGAATTAGGGAGTGATTATAAAAACTATTACTCATGGGAGATCGAGGGATCTGAAATTGAATTAAAAGGGAGGGGTAACCAAGAAAAAGAAGGAACAGCAGCAGCATCAAATAGGTAGCTGAGAGGTTATGGCTATGCTGCTCCGTAGAGAGAGGATATTTGGGATCAGGGTGAGGGGTCTAAATGGGGCTATTGTCACTGTGATACCTATCTCCCCTCTCGTGGTGAAATTGGAACGGCCTAATTGGATGTCGCCTATGTTAAGGACTGAAGTTGCGCTGTTCTTAAATTGGGAATTGTAATTAACCGCAATAGTGTCACATACGCTTTCCTCCCACACTTTGGAGGGCTTCCACACGCGTGTGGGGGTACTTTTAAATATCGTATATATGTATAGTAAATAAATTGAATACGCGCGAGTTGCTTTTGAATTATCCTGATATAAAGGAAATTACTTCTTGGGTAGCTGAAGATCAATTTTTTGTGAAAGGGTTTCGGTTGTCTACTGTCCCGTGAACATATTTGTTTCCGTTCGTTTTGCTTTATTTCGGACGTCTATTGGCCGCGTGCAAGTTCAAATTGTAGGCTCAATATTTGTCTATGGTTGAACAAAAGTTCGTTCTGGGTGCAAGATAAGGTCAATCAATGAATCAATCAATACATTGTATGGGCATGGGTAGTGAAACCTGTAATGGGACCCCTGTTGAGAGTGAGGTTAAAGGCAACAGTGTGGTCAGTCCAGAGGGGGTATAAATGATTAGAATTCTATGGGAGGGTGGAGGGTAGAGAATGGATGAAAGGGGCGAGTGAACAAACAGTTGGCAGTTGAGACTATTGGGCTATTATTATTAATCCGCAATCTACTTCCCTCGCTTCTCCAACCCCCACCCCACTTTGCTCCCATTTAGCATGCTTTGTAGCCATATGCAAGTGTAGTACCTGTTAGGGTCTGTTTGTGCCTGCGTGTTTTTCAAGTGGCCAGAGCTAGATTGAAAAAGAAGACAGACTATGTTAGAAAGCGATTCAGACAATTTAAATCATAGCAAATGACGTTCAACAAAGGCCAAATACAATTGCACTACAGAGATCAGAAATAGAACCGAATTTCACTTCTGTAAGGACAGAAAGGTCAGCTTTGATACAGATTGTAAAAACAAAATTAAAGTTGTGCTTCATGTTCTGAGAAGATAAATGTCGTAAACAATCCAAACGTGCTTAGATGAAAAAATTTAATCAAAGCTGTCTGTTAAAACTGTTGTCGGCTAGGCTAGTATTAGTAATAGATAGAATGTGGGCATTTGAAGACGCGTCTTTGGGTATTAGTGGGGGTTAGAAGCGGCTTCCCATTACCACCACTGAGCTATGAAGCGTTACGCAGGTTAACCGTGCGGGGGTTGTCTTTCCCCCCTGTTGACCCAGAAATGAGGCAGCTAGCCATCGCTGCTACCCACCACTGCTAGGGGAAAGGCAACTTGCTCCTCCCGGGGACAGGCAATGAGAATAATATATGGGCCAATAGAACGGTACTCGACTAGCGAACTGGGCAAATATTCTCCAAGTGCACATCCCCTTAACTAGTGTTATCATGAACAGACTGCTGATATTATTATTAGTAGTAGAAGTAGTTGTGGCAAAGTTTTGACTGCAACTTGAAGCAGAAATAACATTCATAATATAGTACAGACGTAATCAACATAGGGTTCCTCAAAATTAATCTAGTACATATCCTGGGGGCTCCTTATATTTAATTTATATTCCCCTATCAATTTTGTCGTACATCGATTAATGCAAATGGCCCTTATAAAGGCTTGTAAGATATTCATTTGGAGATATGGCTTTGAAAGTTCAAGTCAATTCTCTTTCAATTCCGCACGTCGATTTTTAACGCGGATTCTATAGAAAATAGAAAGTGTCCGAACTCCAGGCAGAATCTTATACTGAACGCCACTTGTTAAGTGGAGCCATTGTTTAAAAAAGAAATAGAGATTTTTTTATCCTGAGTAATGCTTCAGTATCATTAAAAAGTAATCATTTTATTAGACCAGATCGAAATTTTGCCCTAAAACAGACATTGCCTGATATGATTTAAAGATGGTATATTGCACGATTTTTTGAAGTCGAACATTTAAGCTAACGAAGTTTAGCAATTAAATTTGTCTTTTGTACCAGGAACAAAAGTACCTACCATTTACTACAAACTTGTCGTCTGATCGTTTTTTTTCGTCTGAAAATGTGGCTTTTCCTCTGATCATTTGACTTTTTGTCCTCACAAACTGAATAAATATATCAATCGTAGGGGCATTAAGTTCTCTTATAGCCATACGACTCACTAGTCTCCAAATATGCGATTGACTGAATTTGTGCTGAATCACACATTCATGGTGTGAAGAGTGTTTGACTCCCTTCCCACTTAACGCTCACTTCTTACACCCTCGAACCCCCCCCCCACTTCCACCATCCACTCCCCCCCCCACTTCCACCATCCACTCCCCCCCCCCCCACTTCCGCCCATCCACCCCCCCCCCCCCCCCAAAAAAAAAAAATACTGCACCCCACTCTATCTCATTCCACCCGTAACACGCATGCTTGCCCACCACCCAATGTCTGCTTACCCCAAACCCATCCCTTCTCAATTGAGCTAAATCTAGCCGCCCTAAACTGCAGCTAGCTACTGATGAAGACAACCGCTCGTTGCAGGTACAAATGTAGTTTTATCAATTAACCGAAGCAAATGTCTTACAATATATCGTTAGTTTTTGCTTCTGAAAACATGAGCAGCAGGCTCTTCCAAAAGTTTAAAAAGTTAAAGAGACTAAGTTAAAGAAACTAACTTTCTTTATACGTGAGATCTGTAGTTCAGATAGCAAATCCGCTAGAATATTTCAAATTTTTGAAATGACAGAAGTTGCGTAAAAGTAAACGTGGCTAACTGTGCATTCGAAGACTGCTGTGCTAACGTTTTCCAAAGACATTTGACACGTGATTTTTCCACTGATTTTTTTGCTGATCATAGGATTTTTCTATGAACATCCTAAGCTCGGCTATCGTGTGTATACCATATTGAGGGGCACATGCTTTTCTAGCTACGTTGGATAAAAAAAATTGGTTTCAATGTTTGTCTTAAGATAATTAATATTTCCACCTTTATGTTAATGCAAGCCTAGTTTTATTGCGAACAGAAGCTTCTCATTTTTCTGGTCATTTATTGCTTACTATGCTCATTATTCAGGATATTTGATTTGTGGAAAATTCAGGATAATTTATGTGGCAAAATTTAGAATTTTTTAATCAGATTTTGTCTCTGTTGTTAGATGGTCTTCTCATATATATACCATGTACTTTTCTAGAAGCCTTCCTTTTTTCCCTGGAAGCCATTCAGTGTGATCTTCAATTAATGCTAAATTCGTTTGATTTTTTTCATGTGGCTTGTTTGCTTCAACTTTTTTCATATCTCGGAACACAGTATATCTCGGAAAATATCTCGATAATCAAGCCTTTTCTATATTGAAATCTTCAATTAAAGTTTGAACTTATTGAACTTCTGTGCTTTGTCTAATTTCACGTTGTATTGATTGATAGATAGATGTTAAACAGTTTAGTTAAAGTCTCCGGAGCGCATAACGATGCACGCAAAAATTAGGTTTTTAAGATGCGCGCCTGTAGAATTGTCTATTGTTTTTCTTTAAACTAATTCGAACTCGATGACAAGATTTTTCTGCCTGTTTATGTTACATTTGCTTCCTTTTTGCCCATTACTGAAATGCCTTTTGGCCCCTTTTTGAACTGTTGTTTGTTCTGCTCCGCGATTCTGTAAAAAACGAGAAGCTTTTTTCTGTCCGTCTTCCATCTATCCTGAGGTGCTTGTTGTTTTTGTTTCATTGTTTGTTTTCAAAAGTTTGTTGAATTTTTCCCCGACGAAAAAAGCGTGTTGAGGGACGCAAAGTAATCCTCTTAATGGCGGTTGACAAAAAATTCCATATGGCTAGTATTTTAGCCCAAAACCTTTTTAGAAGTTGCAGATTGTTTTTAGGTAAAATATAAGTTTATCTGTGTTTCTTTTAAAAATGTTCATCTTACCCAATATTTGTACTGTGTAGCTTTGCAAATACAAAAAAAATCTTCAAATTAAGATTGGAATGTGTTGAATGAATTGATGCCATAAGAGGTGACCGGATTAAAAGGGATTGACTGGGCGGGGAAGGAGGGAATACTCACGAGATAGAATCAAAATTGGAAATAAAACCAGTTTTGATGGAAAACTGCGCGATTGTTTCCTAGTACTTGAGTCCAACGGATTTACTCTCAATAACCTTAATTCCCTCTCAATTTGGTGCTATGAATTGAAATGGCTTGAGGTGAAAAATTGCGAAATAACGGGCAAAAAGGAAAAGCGATCAGTGGATCTGGAATAGTGAACTGGAGCAACCCGGGGGCGGGTGTAGTGTTTAATGCTGCTAATTGAAAGCCCATTGATAGTGCGTGTAACTACTATCTATCTGTAAGGAAACTTTAACTGCAGTTTTGTGTTCTATCTTCCTTACTATTAAACGTAAAGGAAACGGGTTAAAATTGCCTCTATAAATCTGTGCCGCTATTTGGTTAGTAACAATGTTATTAAAGGTGCGCGATGCTATTTCGGTTTGAAAATTTAGTGTTGCAAAAAAAGACAGTTCTTTCAAAGTCTGAACAGAAGAGGGTGCATCGAAATGTGACTGATTCAAATTGCATTTAAATTCTCGTGAGGTTTGAATTTTTGTGATAACTGCCTCTGGTTATAATTCGGTTAGCACACTGTATAAAGACGTGATTAAGATACCACCATGGAGACATACAACTGATTGCCTCTTCCACACCAGCGCTCCCTCTTTCTTTCTTCTACCTTTAAAGTAGGATTTCACAATTCCAAAGTTGAATAATAGAAAAGCCTTGTTAAGTGGGCTATATTAACTCTAAATCTGTTGTATAACTAATAAAATTTAGCTTATTCAAATACTGAATTTTGTAGAATACCAATTATAGTGCTAGATTTTGAATTTGTAAAATTTTTGAAGTATTTGATAGTTTTTTGAAACGTTATTAAATTTTTGCGAGTTTTGTATAGTAATAAATTTTGTAATATAAAGTTTAGAAGTATTTTGAGCGTTTAAGGAAAAATTAATAAACTATCAATGCGATCTATGTAATTGAGAGCTGTAAAAGTGGGATTTGTAGAAATTTAAGCTGGTACTTTTCTGTCATTTCCCAGTTGGCTCCACAATCCAGATCAGCTGGATTTTCGTGTTCTAAGGGCTTTATGACAATTTTGTTCAATATTGAATTTGCAAAGGAAATAGATCAGTCTCTTATAAAACATGTTTCGAATTATATACCTGTTTGTTTCTTTTATCCGCCTAACTTCACAAAATTAGAACACCGTTCTAAAGAAACTTCAGGCGTGGAAAAGCGTAGCGAGCGAAACGGGAAAATGAAAGAAATAGTCCGTACTTTCTGGACATAATTACGTTTACCCCTGGCAGTTTATAAATTTATAACTAGTCGGTTATAAATAAATTTTGGTGCAACCCTAGTTTCTGCTGTAAATCTGAGGGGTTCGATATTAAAATATAGATTTTGGATTGAAAGGAGTGGTAGAAACATATGTTGAAATGCTCTGTGTTAATAAATTAAATCTAAGAAACTTATTTATTCATATTGACTCCTGTGTTCCTGCTCCTCATGATTTGTTATTTCGACTGCAGGAAAATAAATTAGGGTTTATGTGGAACAAATGGAGCTTGAAAAGGTAAAATAAATAAATGTAATTCAATTTGATGGAAAATCTGAAGAAAAGATTTTTATTGACTATCGCACGCGAGAGACAGGGAATGACTGGATTCGCCGGTTTAGCACTTTGCAGTCTTTTCTGTCTTGTTTGAGCTAATCTGATGAAACGAAGTGAGGATAAAATGTCACCTCTAATGGCTAAAGGTGCCAATCATTGATTGGATTCCCTTCAGGGGGCGCCTGCCTTCTGTTTATCCTAATTCCGGATTTTACCTACCTGTGTTTCCTTCGATACACGATAATGGCTTTTAAAGAGGCGATTAGCATCTTGTTAAGTACCATGAGTTTTAAATAAAAGTGATAAGGCTTTTCCTTGAATTAGATTCAAGTCTTAACAAACACTAAATACCGCACTGATCTGTTACGGGTATTTGGGGAGCCAGAGAATCCGTGAAACAATAGGCCCCTAATTGAAGGATCCAAGCTGTCCAAGTTAAAGATTGGTTGTAGAGAAAAATCTGGATTATGATCAAAACAGTAGTCAAACAATTGATTTTTGCGGATATGGGACAACGTATAAATTGTTTGAAAAGCAAAACTGCATTCATTTGATTTTGATGGACGAGAATTTATATTTGATTCAGTTGAAAAATCTTGATAAAGGTAAGAATTAGTTCAGATGATTGTATGAATGGAAAGTTAAACTTAAGCGTTTTCGGAAAAGAACCAAATTAATACTGACCTTGAATTATTCCCAACACAAAAGCGAATTCTAAATTGGAAACTGTACAAAGATAATAATGGTGAAGAAATTTAAACTGATGAGAACGGTTGAATAAGTAAATATGGACTCTGATAAAGATTGTCACAGATTGAACATCAAAATTCTCACCCACGTAATATTGAATTAGACACACCCCAATTAGGGGCCTAGGTTATCAAAGTCATGATTGACCTTCTGAAAACTTTTCCCAAAAAGGCATTTTTCACACAACGATTCGGAACATTTGGTAAAAATAGGACTAAACTATCGTAACCAAACATAGATAAGCAGCATATATACGGCTCAATTTTAGCCAATTTTTGTAACCAAAATCAGTCTGAAAATAATTATATTGTCGTGATAATCCGAATTGCGGAGTAAATTTTATTAGACGAGTGAGTTAACAGATCTCTGTCGTAGTACTGAAAATTATAATAATTGTTGAACTAGTATACTGTGGTAACTATACTTTTCGTTAAATTAACTAAGCAAATTTTTAACTACTTTCATTTTTTTAGACATTTTCTTATAACTTAGTAGAGCTTAAACTGTATCTAGTAGGTATTTGCTAACCGCTTCGATACTTGGCACTCGTAGGCATTTGTAACTAGTTGTTCTGTAGTAACCATAGCCTGTAATAATTAGGACTGGGTAAGACTTAATCGTTTCTTTCGGTTTTCTGTTAATCAACAGCGTAATTGTACAACTTTAGTAACTTCACAATACATCTCTAAGGATCTGAAATCATACTCAATCTAGCTTCAATTTATTGGATTTAAATTAGTTTGGTGACTGGTAAAGTAGTGATCAACCAATCAATAATTAGGTTAAGTTAGGTTAACGATCTGGAGGACAGCATCGAATCCCGGACAACATCAAGACGATTGATTTCTGAGAGTATTAATCGGCCAAGCTCCTTCTAGGAGACCGCATAGTGAAGCCACTCTGAGGGTAGGCCTGCCTGCTCGTAGAAGACTTGGCAAGTTAAGTTAACCCATGTAGTATGGAATGGTGAACCAAGTAGACAATTAAAAAGGTCTGCAGTAACCTGAAGTACCTGATGGGCAATGTCTTAACGTTCTATCAAGTTGGTTAATACTCGTCTGGTTGGGTTGTGGAGTGAACACCGACGAGCTCTTCACGTCATCTACTATTTGTTTTAAGTATTTTGGTTGATCGATTAATTAGAAAGTGAATTGAGGACCTGGTATAATTCTCAATCTTAGAGTCACCAATTTATTTCATTTGGTAAAACACTTCTTAGAAGCTAAAATATCTTATAACATAGAGAAGCATTACAAACATATGCCAATACCATCATTATTATTGGCAATTGACTTAAGCCCTTAAAATACTTTCTTCAGGACTTGAACGGAGGGCCTGGTATAACCCTTTAGTCCAGTTAAGAGTAGTAGGTTTGTGAAGTTACTATCCAGTCCAGTAGTTTTGTCTAAAGATAGATTCTAGGAACAATTGTGGAATTGTGAATAGGGTAAAACCTCCACCCTAAATATTCAGACCCTATATTGGCGACCACAGAGGGATTCTTCTGATTAGAAGGCGGTTTTGCATTTTTTTTACTAGAAGGCGGTTTTGCATTTTTTTAACTACTTTCATTTTTTAAACATTTTCTTATAACTTAGTAGAGCTTAAACTGTATCTAGTAGGTATTTGCTAACCGCTTCGATACTTGGCACTCGTAGGCATTTGTAACTAGTTGTTCTGTAGTAACCATAGCCTGTAATAATTAGGACTGGGTAAGACTTAATCGTTTCTTTCGGTTTTCTGTTAAGCAACTGCGTAATTGTACAACTTTAGTAACTTCACAATACATCTCTAAGGATCTGAAATCATACTCAATCTAGCTTCAATTTGTTGGATTTAAATTAGTTTGGTGACTAGTAAAGTAGTGATCAACCAATCAATAATTAGGTTAACGAACTGGAGGACAGCATCGAATCCCGGACAACATCAAGACGATTGATTTCTGAGAGTATTAATCGGCCAAGCTCCTTCTAGGAGACCGCATAGTGAAGCCACTCTGAGGGTAGGCCTGCCTGCTCGTAGAAGACTTGGCAAGTTAAGTTAACCCATGTAGTATGGAATGGTGAACCAAGTAGACAATTAAAAAGGTCTGCAGTAACCTGAAGTACCTGATGGGCAATGTCTTAACGTTCTATCAAGTTGTTTAATACTCGTCTGGTTGGGTTTTGGAGTGAACGCCGACGAGCTCTTCACGTCATCTACTATTTGTTTTAAGTATATTGGTTGATCGATGAATTAGAAAGTGAATTGAGGACCTGGTATAATTCTCAATCTTAGAGTCACCAATTTATTTCATTTGGTAAAACACTTCTTAGAAGCTAAAATATCTTATAACATAGAGAAGCATTACAAACATATGCCAATACCATCATTCTTATTGGCAATTGACTTAAGCCCTGAAAATACTTTCTTTAGGACTTGAACGGAGGGCCTGGTATAACCCTTTAGTCCAGTTAAGAGTAGTAGGTTTTTGAAGTTACTATCCAGTCCAGTAGTTTTCTCTAAAGATAGATTCTAGGAACAATTGTGGAATTGTGAATAGGGTAAAACCTCCACCCTAAATATTCAGATTCTATAATGATGTTACTCTTTGTTGCTGTGGTACTAGCTCTTATTTCTCCCAACAATATATGTCGAGAGGAAACGTAATGAAACTTGCGCCCGGTTTTCCGTTAAACAAATTTTTTCTAGCAATATCTTTTAAGGAGAGATACAAAAAGTGGTATCACTAGAAAAACTGGTATCATTAGAAAAAGTATCACTAGAAATACTGAATCGATTCTTGAACAAACATTTTCAAATTTATTTTTCGTAGATTTTGACTTCTCACACTTCATATATGATCCACTGACAATGTATCTACTTTTTGCTTTCAATTTTAAGATTACAAATAGAAGGTTTACGAAAGGTTCAAGTAGAAGAAATAGCATCGGTGATTTTTCAGTTGAATTAGAAGGCCAATTTAAATGAATTTTGAAAATCTGTTTCCTGCTTTATAATGGTTTTGGTAAACTTCTTTCGAATAATTAAGTTCTCGTGAAACCCTGAAACGATTGAGGCAAATTGTGCTTAATTTGAAAAAAAAATAAGTAAGTTTTCTAACATTTATTTTCCTCGTACTTTATAACCATCAAAAAGATTAAATAAAAATGGAGCTGTTATAAGATTGGATGCCAACCATTGTTGAAGCCGTCATTTGCGTGCTAACTCAAATGCTCAAAAATTTTGTACGTAAAATAGATTTTTGTAAATTAATCTCGGTGCCAATGTCAAGATTATCGAGTTTCAAAAACAAATATATTGGTTATTTGTGTCGAAAGTGTTGTTATAAGACAAACGAATGTTGGTAAGGCTCTCCAATTTTGCAACCATTTTCCAATTCAGACGTTCTAAATATCGTGACTAAACTGTAGCTTCTTACTGTGATTCTTCAATTTTACTGAAAAAGTTTTCCCTCGTACTTTATAACCAAGAACATTAAATACGAAATTGTTTAGTCTAATCTTTTTTCCTAACATTGCATCAAGAACAGATGATTTGTTATAAAATTTAATGCCAAACGTTTTTGAAGCCTTCATTTGCGTTTTCACTGAACTGCCTTAAAGAAAACTTGTCGGATTTCAAAAAAATTCTGGCCTATATTGAGTTCTATCGAGCTTCAAAGGCAAATATATAGGATATTTGTATCAAAACTCTGTTAATATAAGACAGATGCTGTTTGTAATGGCTCTTTGGGCTGCCAGACAACTTGCAAATCAAACTTGGGTAACGACTTTACCTTTTCATTCTAACTCTTCAATTTTCTGTTTCTGCTAGTGTCGCTTAACTTTAAAGAAAAGATAAAACGTGTAATTGACTCAATTTTGAAATTTTTGTAGACTTAAGGAACTTCAGATCTACGGTTAGTTCTGCGTCCATAGAAATTTACGGAGGTGTAAAACTTTTTTTGCACTCGTGATTTACTTGGTGATACTTGTGATTTAAATATCGCCTGCCCTCAAAATTAAAGCGCACCCGCTTTTGTAAAGTCATAATTTCATTTTCGTCATGATGCCTAAAATTTTTTACTCATTACTCTATATACATGACGGTTTTGACTTATGTGCTGTTCGTTTGCTAATAGTTCCTGGCATCATTTGAATGAGCAATGAGCTTTACTTTTGTAAAAAATTCTTTATTAGTAGATAGTTTTGAAGTTTTAAGTTCGTAAATTAAAAAAAATTCTTTTAAGCGTATCCAAAAAATGCATGGAATCTTTTAGGTCTCAGTGAAGAAAACTATCTTATTTCATCATTTGTTATCACTATCTACTTAAAATATGAATTAAACTATCAGTATTGAAAAACTTCTATTGTCACCTGCTTTTTAATGTTCGTCAGCAATGTTTGTTGCGATTATATTAGTCCTGCAGTCCGTTCTCAATGCGATTTTCACGTGGTCGATTTTTCGTCGGAGGCCTTTGAATTTTTTCTTAATAACTAGTTAAACAGGTAGAGCCCTGAGTGCATTAAGTCACTGAGCGTCGTTCGCAGATTCAATAGTCTCTAAGTGTCACTGATTCAGTAGTCTCACCGAAGCTGCTGAGAAAACTTAATTTCCGTTTTCGCAGTTTAGACACTCCCCTCCCCCTCACCCACCACCCAAACTGGACCCCTGAAAACACCAATCCACCTGTGTTCCTCACTCTAAACCCCTCTTCCCCCGAATTGAGCCACCCACGTCAGTGAAAACTGTAATGCAGCACTTTTTCTACTCGTGCTATTCCCTCTCTCTTATGCTCCTGTTTTATTTCGAAAACATGTCACAACAAAATTTCTTGGAGCATTGAGACCTTGGATAATGTAGAGTGACAACCAGCGCATGTAGCAGAGGATTCTTTTGAAGTTCTTCGCAGAGGATAATGTTGATCTTATTAGTTGGATCGACACATGGTTTATTAGTTGACGGGTTGGAACATTGTATGTAAGCGTGCACTACTGATTTTACTTGTTTGCATTCGAGTTTTTTTTAAAATTCTTACAACCCACTGAGGATTAATGCATTTTTTAGTGCGGGATTTAGTTAAAGCTGGAATAACAATAGAAGTACGCTTTTTCGACCTTCTTTCCGCCTTTCATTGGTACAAAGCGTTGAATTTTTTCTTCATAATCCTAATAACGCCAAAGCAGTTAATTCATTTTGGCTCGGCATTACCGGACCAAATGTAATTTGCTCACATTGGAGACAGATTTTCAAGTGAGTTTTTGTATTTGATTATAAGTAACACCACTGAAGCTCTTTCTCGTTTGCATATCGGCTGTTTTCCAATTGTCAACCAGATTTGTTTTTCACATTTTTGTTCGAATATCAGCTAGCGCCAAAGCACTAGCCTCGGGGTAACAGCTGACTTCCGTATTATTCTACGATATTACCTTGCTAATATGATTGAGAGTTGAGTTAATGTTATACGCATACGGATTTGCGGTAAATCAAATAGAACCCAAATCACAAAGTTCAAGGGAATGCACCTCAAAGTAATAACTTACAGATGTTGTTATTGTTTTTGAAGTAGAAGTCCTTGAAAACCTACGAGGATATTATGTTCTACCTACAGACAAAT
The DNA here is from genome assembly GCF_964194025.1 of Convolutriloba macropyga. Taxonomy (NCBI): domain Eukaryota; kingdom Metazoa; phylum Xenacoelomorpha; order Acoela; family Convolutidae; genus Convolutriloba; species Convolutriloba macropyga. The sequence continues at coordinate 34,251,644 of NC_134472.1, forward strand.
ACTACGTTTCAGGGTACAGAATTTTTCAATTGTAAAAGTTTATCGCAATCATGGAAATATGAGGCTCGCGGAACCTGTTCTGGAAAACTATGATTAATTTTGAAGCATTCTATGGTTAAACATTTGAGTCTTAAAAATGAGCCTAGTGCAACTTGTTTTTCTAGGTGTTATTTTTTTGTGAAAATTTTTCTTTTTGCAACCTGAAATTACATTTTGGTTGAATAAATATTTGTTTTGCTCGATAATATGGTTTCCTTTTACAGATTAAAAGTTCAAATTATTAATCAAACTGTCACTGACAAGTTGACACGGAAAACTTTGTAGCTTCATGTATTTATTTTTTCCTCCCTCTCCATCCCTCCCTCTCATCCTCTTTCTCACTTATTCTCTTTTGACCAAACTTTCAATAGTTACTTTTTTGGTCTTGATTTTTTCATTTTTGCATTGAGTCCATCTCGCTATTTCGGCGAATCAAAAACAAGTCCCCTCCCATTTGGTAATAAAATTTATTTTTTTTTCTTTCCAATTTTTTCCCGTAGCTTTTAATTCTGCCCAGTTCTCAATAAAAACAGCAAGAAGATGCAAGGCAAGGACAAAATAGGTAACCTAGAGCGGTTAAATTATCACTGACAACACGCTGAAAATGGGGGAAAAGACGACAGAAGAGGTAGATAATGTCAGCAGGTCTTTTCTTAAAGTGCCGCACTGATTTGAGGTACCCGATCTTGTAGAATTAGCATAAGATAGAGAAGTGTCTCCATGCAATGTAGTTACAAGACGTGCTTATGAAGATGCGTTCGTTTTGAAAGAGAATACCTTTTAAAATAAAAATCAATTAGCAAGCAGGAAACTGGTTATTGAAGTCCGGTCGAATATTGAAATTTATTGGATGCATGAGTATTATGAGTGAATAATTCTGTTTAATAAAAAGCCGAGTCATGAAAAGAGAACTCTGTAATGCTCATGATCATAAACTTATTAATCCTTTAAAATTAATTTTCTTTCTTTTGTTTGCTTAATTTTTATATGAAATAAACCCATAAAATGGAAGACAAATATTTAGCCAAAGATTATATTTAGCCTGAGTTTATAATGTTCTTGAATGCTTCTACATCGAAACGGAATGTTAAATCCTAACTTTTGTACACAATGCTCTTTGAGTTGGCTAGATTCAAATTCCCCTAAAATTGAATGTGGTTGTTTTTAAGAGACATGTCACTAGAAGACGAAGACTTCGTAGCTCCTCGGAAACGTAAGCGACCCGCAGTCACCTCGTATCTGGAAGACAACGACTTTGACATGGCTTTTGACTTTGAGGCGCTATCTAAGAAGAAGCGAGAGAAGAAGATTAAGGAAGCTGGCTCAAAGAGTGAAAAGAAGTCCATGTCTAGTAAGAGCAATGTGAAAAAGAGCAAAGTTGTGACAGAAACGCAAGACCAGAAGGCAAAGTAAGTTTCGGAACTATTCTCTACACAATTCGCAAAGATTTTGAAAAGAAATAAATCCAGGATAATCAAACAAGACGGCTCGTGCGAGTCTCTGCGTAGCTCAAAATGTTTGAACATAGCTCTCAAGGTTGAAAAAGATCTAAATTATATCAGAGAAATTGAGATTATCCAATGGCAACTTGTAAGAATTGGAGAAATCTTCTTGTAATGTTGATAAGTTGGATAAAAATTACTTTGATGAAAATAATATGCCTTTCTTCTGCAGACAAAAACGAAAACTGTTGTGCAGTCTAGAAAAATAAGTGTACTACAATTTGAAAGCATCGAACGCACTCACGGGCAGACATGTACCAACAAACACTCAACAACACAACACACACAATCTTAAATAGAAACCTCGACACAAAAAAAAACAATCTTCCTTGGCCATTGGTCTTTTATCAAGGCTCGTAACGGTTCAATTAGTTTCTTCTTTGTCGTTTTAAGAAAACGAGGTGTGGACCTTTTGACCAATTATATTGTAATCGTAATTTTGACAGCAGACTATGATTTAAATTTTTTGAAGTTTTTTCGATTTTTTTTGGTCAATTTGGTTGGATGTTCCATGAGCATAATGGGTCATTTGAATTTTTAAAATCACGTAGATGGCTTACCATCTAGATATTACAACACAATTTTGTTTTTTTTTCATTGCCGAATTTTTAGCCAATATTCAATAATTCTTAATTTTTTAAAGTTTCTGACAGTTTTAGCACTTTGCGTCTCTTTCTCTAACGTTTTTGAACCTAGTGATCCCTGAAGTCTCTATTGAACTATTTTGTGTTCCGGTATTTCAGGCCACATCAGTTTGAACGATTTTTTCCGACAAGATAAAGATGACTAAATAAAATTTTCTTTCTTCAGATTTAAAAAATTTTTTCTGTTCATTTCTTGAAACTGGTTTTCTTACATCTCAGTGGTTTTTAAAACACTGAAATGGTTAATTTATTTTCAGTTAAAAAATATTGCTTTCAAAAACAACTACAAAACTTCAATAAAAATTTCGCTTTTTATTTCACCTTTTCAAAATTGATTTTTGCTATTTTGAGAGCTCTAAATTTCCTAATTCTTATGTTTTCCTAGAAATCTTTTCGAGAAGGAAAAAGATCGGATCTTATGCCTGCTTCTATTCGGCAGTCAACAGAAAAGAGGTATAAAAAAATTTTTTGATGATATGTTTTTGATTAAAGAAAAACAAAGTGAAATTTTCGGTAAAATAGTTTAAATCGTTATTTTTTAGGAAATAAACTTAACAATCGAAACTCCGCATAAACAAAAATTTGCGCGGAATTTTGCAAGTAGACGCCATCGGTTCCTATACTCCAGATTGGGGATTGAAAGGACAGAAAAAAAAGGTTTTGTGTTCAGATTTTTTTGAACTGGGATCTAATTTGATGTTACATAGTTAGTCGAATTTGTATTTCTTATTGATGGGATGGAGGGGATAGTAATATTAACAATAAGTATTAGAGATGGCACCTAAGACTTATAAAAACTAAGTTTAAGAATCGGCATTTAAAATTCTACTATTGCATCCAAGACAATTTCTATAGAAATAACATGAAAAAATTCTAAATCTGAATATATAAACTGGTAGAAATGTCTAAAAAAATTGCCTCGTGTGCTGGTTCTCCGATACAACTATATGCAAAACAACGTGCAAAATAAATAATTTTTGTTAAGTAATAGGGTAACAAGTCATAGAAAAACAACAGAACAGAGAAAAGAGCACGTTCAGAGAAAATAGGGAAGGTTAAGAAGGATTACAAAAAATACGAAAACAAAAATTCTCGTAAAATGCTAATGCGTTATTTTCCAATTAAAATGCTAGAAAAACCTTTTAAATCTCCGTCTACTGACCCCTTGGCCGACCTTATTCCTTTCAAATGCAAACGAAACAACAAAAAAGAAAATCACATTTAAAAAATCTGCAAAGTTCACAAATCTTTATCAATAATTTCAGTTAAAAACTGTCCTATATAGCCTTGAAATATCACCTCGTGTTTTTAATAGCCGCAGAAGTAATCTAGATGAAATGGTGAACAAGAAAAACGGTTGCGAGTAGCTTAAAATTGGAAAATACAGGCAAATATTTGAAACAAAAAAAAACATAGAAGTTGGTCAAATTTACCAGAATTTTTTTTAAACAAAATCGAAGTTAAATCAGTGAAAGCAAAGCACTAAGACAACTTATTTCAACCGAACATTTCTCCAATGGTTAAATAAAATCTAAGAAAATTACAAAAATCGTCCATCAGGACAAAATACCAAAAATAGCTCAAAATTGCGAGCTATAAGCGTTGATTAATTGATAGGTTGAAAATCATTGCTGCAACAGGGTGTTCATGAAAAGCAGGCTAAACATTTTCTATATTTGAGAAAAGATGATAGCTAATTCCACCAAATGATGAATATATCGCATCAGGTGGCGTGCCGCAATAAGTTGAGCTTCTTTATTATGTTACGCTCAATGGGTACTTTTTTAATCAGTTAATTTTGACACAGATGAGCAGAGAGACGATTGAAATGTTTTCAGAATTGATAGTCTAGCATTTGGAGTGTTCTGAGTGGTCGATTACAGATTCGATTTCATGATGTTATATTTTAGTTACTAGTATGATTGAACAAATATTTTTTGTATTTTTGTCCTTTTTACGTGTGGGAGTGGACGGTTTCCAGAACGTTTATGATTGAATAGAATATGCATAGAAGCTGTAGCAGGTTTTAACTTTTTAACTGGCCAAGTAATTGCTTGATATCTTTTAATCTAAAACTTTTTTAAAATATTTTCATCCTTTTTAAGCCGATGCCCTTTTTATACCTGCCCGCATTCAACCAATACAGTGTAATTTAGTTCAGTTAATTGACTGTTTGTTTTTATGTTTATTCCAGCTCAGCATGTGACGAGGTGCTTGATATCGCCTCTGTTAAACAGTCTCCACTAGAAAGTCTCTTGAAAGAGAAGAAACGAGCAAAAGCGAAAAACTTATCTCAGCCTCCAAAAGAGAAATCTTTTGTTCTTGAGAGTGACACTGAAACTGAAGCGGCTCCCAAATGTGAATCGGGCGACGTTTCGTCAAATTTGGACGTCTCAATGAAGAGTTCAAGTCAAGAAAGTAGTGCTGATACTGTGATTGTTTCCGAATCACAAGGTTTGTTTCACTCCAAAGTACTCAAGAAAAACGCTTTGGTTCTTGTTTCTTAATCAAGATTGTTTCTTCAAGATCTACGATCGGAAAAGGTTACAACTAAAGGTATAAAATATTCTGTTGAAGTTTTTTTCGTTTTGTTGTTTTGCAGGTTCTAATTGATTGTCATCGGTTCTTAAAAAGTACTGATGGCTGTACATGTCATGAAATCCTCTCATTTTAACTACTTGAAACTGTTCCTTCCCGTTAACTGACTTCATAGTCCTGTGTGGATATTCCAAACATATTTTTGCATCGGTTATGCTTTCTGGTAGACTAATAAGAGGTGGGAATATCCAATACCGTGAATCTATACCATTATCTTGAAGGTGAAAATATAGGTTGTCATCCAGGTTGAAAGGGAACAGTTTATATGGCCTTTAAATCGCAATAAAGATACTCCCCCTTGTGTAATTGACTAAAAACCAATTGTAGCCGAAAATTGAGCGTAAGTTTGGATCAGAAATGTACTAATAGTCATTTGTTTTCCACAGAATCGGTGAACTCTCTCAATATCAGCGCTAACTCCTGTGACGAGAACTTCCATCCGTGCGAAGCTGTTCGCAATGATCAATGGCTAATTGATAGAACACGTAGGGCTGCTAGATTGCCAAGTGAAGACTCCTGCATTACAACTGACAGTGAAGCAGCTTCTAGTCTAGTATCAAGTGGACTGACATTTGTAGCTGGAAAGTTGCAAATATCAGATGCTGTAGATATGATAACCAGTAAATCTTCAAAAATGATGGGGATTGTAAACGATTATGCTGATCGCGCACCAGGTACGATGTATAGCTTGGGCTCAACGTTGATTTAGCTGGTGGAAATTTATGCTAGACTTTGTAGATTAAGTGATCAGTCTTTGGTTAAGTTTTTATAGAGATTCACTTTCATTATTAATTGCTCTCGAATGAGAAGCAGTTATTGAAAACGTGTGTTTTTGACCGTTTTGTGCTTTTCTTCTAGAACAATCTTTGACTCCTCAAGTGCCTTTTTCACGCACTTCTTAATTCTTGAGTTATTTCAATTGCTCTCACACCGAAATAAAGTTTGTTGTTCAAACAGAACCGATTGCTAGACGCGATGATAAGGCCCTGATAGTCCAGTGGTCAATATCTCCGTCTGTGAAGGAATCGGAGTTCGAATCCTACTGTGGGCTGATATTTTCGCACCCATAAAAATTTATCTAGGCTAAAGCCCCTGAATTAAATTGCGCAGCCTGTCATTCGAGAGCAATGTTTCCGACGCTAGTCGGTTTATGTTTGTAAAATTCAGATAACGCGATCACCAGGACCTATTTCCATCTGCCCCAAAAATAATAAGGACTTTTTAATTTGGCCGAGGACTAAGCAGGAACTGATAACTCTTAACAATTGGAACAACTTATTAACGATTGACCCCTTGTCTCCTCCATGCATGTGCTCAAACCTAAGTGGTTGTTTTTCTAATACAAATTTTGTTAGCTAATAATTATTAAATTAAATAGGAAATCTTCATTTGATGACAGAAATGGGTAATTTTTTCTCTAGGAGAATCATCTAAATCTGGCGTAATAATTCCAAATTATTTCAATCTATTGTATAACTTATCACCTCTTTACCTGATGGACGGACTCCCAGTTTTTCTTTCACACTAAGATTCTTCAGTTAGATTCTCAGATAGGTACCTGTTGTTACCATTTTCTTTTGAATACTTTATCTTTAAAAATCAATATCCACAAGCTTTTTGAAATCATTTGTGTAAGGTAAAGTGTTCAAAAGAAAATGGTAACAACAGGTACCTATCTGAGAATCTAATTGAAGAACCCTAGAGCTTTGATTGCATCTTAAGTGAGTTCTAATGAGCTGTTGCTCGTTTTCATTTTTTTTCGGTTTGTTTTTTGGATATAGGTGTCTTATAATGCTCTGCTGCTTGTTTCTTTTTTGATGTTACTTTCGGCAAAAATTGGGTGATGTTCGCATTTGATTTGAATTAAACTTTTCACTTACTGATCTCAGTAGTTTTTGGATCTAGCATAATATTGGAATATTTAGTTCGATTTATTCTCATTTTCCAGTGCATTTTTCACTTCCATATGATAAATAAAAAGTATTTATAAATATTTCGTATGCTTAACGACTTTTCGGTCGTTTTGTTTTTGCAAAGATTTTTTGAATTTCGTTTTTAAAAGTCCTCTTGTTTTTCCAAATGTTTTGTCGCACACAAAAACTTTGGCGTTTTTTTGCTTTCCAACAACGTTTTTAATTGCTCTAAAGCAAAGTTTGTAGCAATTATATTAGTCATGAATTCATTTTTAGTGCGATTTTTTGCGCGATCGATATTTGGTATGACGCTTTTAAGTTTTTGTCCTCAAAAAACGACAAAACTGTTAGAACCCCCGAGGGCATTAAGTCTTTGAGCAATTCTCTTATTGCTTTGCTAGTCTCCAAGTGAATGATTAATCGATGATGCTGAGAAGACCCCCCCCCCCCCCGTTTACACCCCCGTCTTCCCCTACCCCCTTGCTTCAACACTTTTCCTCCACCTAATGTACCCCCCCCCCCCCCCCCCCAAGTGCTTGTCTCCCTAAGCAAAGCACAAGCTGTGTTTTGAGATGAATTCGCCCGACGCTAGTTTTTTTTTATAGCTGCGAAGCTGTAAGCTGAGTGGAGCTATATTGCGGTGCTCTTGGTTTTTTACAATTCAGCGAATTTGAATTCTATTGGTGCGCTGTGTTTTTGTTTATGATGTGTTCACACATTTTTCAATGACTTTGATCTTTCAAAGCGGGATAAACAGGTAAAGCCCAGCGGGCATTAAGTTTCATTAGAGGCCCAAAGTGGGCTTCAGTAATCCTTCAAGTGCTTTAGTTGTCATAGTGGTGCAGCTGCTGGGATGGCCTTCGTTTAAAATTAAAAGGTCATTTTTAGGAGTTTTTTGGCTCAAAATGGTGCATTTCACATTTTTGTGATTTTTTTTGAGTTTTTTTGTTTGATTAGTCTTGGTTTGAAGTTTTTAAAAGTTGATGAAGGTCTTTTACGAGACAAAATTGCTTGTTATGACCATTTTACGAGCTATATGTTTCGGTACTACAAACACAAACACGCAAAATGATACTAATTTTTGCAATTTTTTCAGGTTTTTTGTAAATTTTTGTCATTTTTGAGTTTTTTAGCCCTAGGTGTCAAGAAACCTCCTTTAGAGTTTGATAAAGGGTTTGAGGATAGATTGCTGCTTAGTTTCTAGTGGTGATGGAATGGTTTTCAACTTTTTGCCATCATGAATTTTAGCATTTTTGACAAAACTTGCAATTTTTTTCAGTTTTTTTTGACATTTGTTCTCATTATTCAAGTTGTTTGAATCCCAGGGGCCAGAAAACCTCATCAAGGTTTGGCTAATAAGTTACTGAAAAGTTTTTAGTTGCCATGGAATAGGTTTCAGCTTTTGAATATCACAAATTTTAGCAGTTTTCTTTGACAAGATTGGCTTTTTTTCAAGTTTTTCAAAATTTTTGTAATTTTTTCAGTTTTTCCAGCTTCAGGGACCAGGCAATCTCCTTTGAGGTTTGTTAATAGGGCACTGCATAGTGTCTTGTAACAATGGAATTGTTTTGAACATTTTATTGTCTCGAATTTAAGCATTTTTTTTTTTACAAAATCTGCAATTTTTGTAAGGTTTCCTAAATTTTTTGTCAGTTTTTGATATTCGTCGATTCTCAAGTGCGAGAAAACATATTTTTTGTTTCGGATAAGAAGTAAAAGTTGCTGCATGGTTTTTATTTTCAATGGATTTATTTTCAACAATTTAACCTTTCAACTTTTAGAAGTTTTTTGATAAAATTTGCAATTTTTTCAAGTTTTTTCAAAACGTTTTTATTTTTTGTTGCCTCAGTAGCCAGGTAACCTCATCCTGGGTTTGATAGAATGTTATTAAATAGTTGCTAGGGTGCAATTGAATGGATTTCAACATTTTAATAGAACGAATTTCTATTTTTTGAATTTTTTTCTAAAAATTATTGCCTATCGATCTATGAGTTCTTTAAATCTTGGAATTGGGTTACTGAATTGCCTCTAGAGACACAGCAATGGTTCTGAAGATATTTTATCACGATTTTCCGATTTTCAGCAATATTTCCTTTTAATTTGCAATTGATTTCTTTTATTTTTTTGGGTCATTTTCGAGTTAATCGATCTTAAGGGCTAATGAATGTTTTTCAGGTCTTGCTGATATAATACTGGACCGATTTCAGAAACAAAATTTGGATTTGAACATATTTTTGTAATAGGTATTTTAAAAGAGAAAAAAAAATTCCTTAGGTTTAAAAGCCTGAAGAGTTTTAGCAATGAGTATAATTTTGTTCAATTTTGATTATTTTAATTTCTCAATTATTTGATGATTTTGCTTGTGTTCTGGCTGGCATTGTTCATTTGATCTGGTGGTCAGTTAGAGTGCGTCTGAGTTTTTCATTCAATTCGTTGAATTGTATTTCAGGACTTGTCCTGCTATGTTTTTTTGTTTTGTCGTCAGACGTTATTTTTCGTTTTACATTTGTGCACACAGCAAAGCTGAAAAAGTCAAATTTTCTGAATGACTTCTTCCTCTCACTAACGGCGTTTGCACGCGTGACATCATTTCTCAATCTCTTTAGCGAAAGTAGTTTGTGTGATTAGATTTTGATCACAAGTGACTTACCACACTCAATAAAATGACTTTTGCTTTTTAAATCTTAAGTTTAATTTGAATTTGTTTAAGGTCAATGGAACTCATATGTGCAGTAAAGGTCCCTAATAAAAGGCTTGTGCGGGATGAATTTTAACAAGTTTTATTAATTTATCGCTGGATAGTTTTTACCTAGCTTTTGGAGCCGCGTCGATTTTTTCAATTTTGATCTGTCTCTGTTTCTATCTCTTATTATACGGCACGCAGGTCTATTCTTTTGCAGCTATTCCGGCAATCTGCTGGCTATGTTTTTTTTTAATTTTCTGGAACACGCACAGATTCGAGCGGATTTGCAATGCGCACTTAAATGGATGGTCAATTTAGGATTCTTAGAAAAATTCAGTTGATTAATTTTTGAAGTCAAGTTCAATCTTTCACATTCCAACAACCCATCGGGTTAATCATGGCTTTTTCAAGTTTCTCTGTCATGTGCATACTTATTTGTTTTTTTGAATTTGAGCAAGAGTTTCCGTTTTAGTTTGTATGGGATTCATTGATTGGTTGTGTCAGAACTAAGCGCACTCGAAAAGCAACTGGAACCGTATCTTATTATTGATGATTTTTCATTGACTTCTGTATCATCTGGAAACTTAATTTGTGTTAAAAAAATGCAAAACAAATATTTCAATTATTTTTTTGTTTTAGTTTTATGTCCTGGAGCTGATAGACAGCCGTCTTTAGTGAAAGACTGCAACCGCGTAGTGAACAAATCCAAACAGAATGCAATTTCTTCCTTCGACCTTTTCGGAAGTAGGACTATTCGCCTTGGACTCTCCAGATCTTCAAAAACATTGACACCATTGCATAAAAACATACGAGTGTCTGATACTTGAAAAATGACTTGAAAATGTTAATTTGCAATACACTTGATTTGAAACTTTTAGATTGAATAGATTTATGAATTTGAGTTTGAATTGTACCGTCGAATTCAGCGAATTCTTATGGTCTTTTAACCTTTCTCAATAGTTTTGTGATAGTGTCAGATTACAACAGAAGCTGATCTAGATCTATGACTGAGTGCGAATTGAAGTGTCTATTTACTGAATTAGTGTGACAATAGGAACGCTTTGACATATAGTTCATTGCCATGATCTGTATTTCAAGCTTCTTTTACTGCGTAAGTTATACCAACAAGAAATCATCTAAGGAACCTTATCGCGTTGACCTTAATAGATCGTATTGAAACTTACCAATTTTGTACATTTGTATATTGATGTCAGTAGAGCATCTTGATTACACTGTTACTAACAATGAAACAACGATGTAGTAGATTGACCTCTATTGTTTGCCAACTTATCACCTGATTGTCTCCTTATTGCAATCACGTGTACTTGTGTAAACAGGTCTGGCCCTTTTGGGAATGATTGGCACAATAGCGTTGCCGAATGTTGCTTAAAAATAGGTCGCTCTAATCTCGGCTGTCAACTTTTTTTCCTCAAATTTATTACCATTTTCGGACGTCATTCCTACCCCACCAAAATGTCATGCCGCAATGTGGGCAAACAAACTTCAAAGGAACTGATTTTCAATAAATTTCTTTGACTAAGAAGAAGTTTTGACAGAGTTCAATTTAACGTTATCTGTTCGAAATCATATATTGATTGGGCAACACCCGGGAGAATTAATAGGTTATCATCAATTGTGACAACATGTAGTAAATTAACCAGCTATTGCGGTGATTATGCAAAAGTTGTCCGTAATATCAAACGAGAAAGTTTTGTTTGCTTGCCTTATAATTGGACAGTTATCTTAGCAGTCTAATTTATTTCTAGTTTTCCGGGGAAGGCGGGAGAAACTGAATTGGCCTATCAGATAGTTCGGTGCTCATTTCTACAAAAGCCAATTAAATCCAGGATTGGTTTAATCATTTCTTAATTAGAACAAGTTCAAATCAAACGCTTTTAATCACAAAACTCGTGACTCCTCGAAATTTTGGGCCCTTTAAGGGTCATTGATTGTAGGTTGCGCATAACTTGCGCCGCTAAAGCTCAAACTTAAACAGTAGGTTCTTTGTACAGTAAAACTTATCAACTAATCTGCAGAAAATTAGCAGCACTTAAAGCGATGAAGCTTTTGAACCCTGACGGATCTCAAGGATCCTCAGACAATACTGAGAAAAGTTTCGTATTGAATCCCAATGACTGGACAATTGTTGTGCACTTTGTGCTCATTTTCCTCACAACTGTGTCCAATGGAGCCGTGCTCATTTCCTTCGTCAAGTACTGGAGAATCCTGATCAGTAAGTGCTTGAGTTTTGTAAACTTCTCACTCACTTCCAGGTTTTACCATTCCCGGTTGTCGTATGAGGATCATATATGACGTCATATAAGTAATAATTGTATTATCTAATAAAACCCTTGCATTAAATCTAGGCATTTAAGATCCGTTTATGATGATAATTTATGAACATAAAAGACCTTGTTGACACCGAATCTATGAAGTGCTATGCCGGTGCTGTGGCTAATGCTAAGCTATGAGACGTGAGTTATACGGTGCATTTACCTTTCCTGGATTTTCGATGCGATTTTTGCTTAACAGCTATTTCTCGTGCGAGTCCCGTAAAAAGTTCTCGTTTCTGCACCAAGATTTTTTTGCAAAGTTTCATGAAGCAACTGAACTGCGGTGGGCATGGATAAAATAGTGAATCCACTAGTTTTTGTTTTAGAACTTAAAAATATTTGCACTATTTGAGTGAACCTATCCTACTTGGGAATCGACCTTTTAATTAGAATCCAGTTTTGTGTACGTAACTGTTAGGGTTATTGTTGTGTACAGCATAACTGCCCTAAAATTAAAATATTTGAACTGGATATGTTCATTTCCCCTCCCTTTCGCATGAACAGGGAATGTTGAGTAAAATTTGGGTGAGACATCTAATGACCAATGTAAAAATTAAATTTCATGCATACACATTGTCCAACTTAAAGAAAAAAATTAAGCAATACTATGCCGATTCGGCGTATCGGAATTTAAAGCTAACAGAATTTCTCAACTGTGGGCAAACATCGCTTTTCTGTGGTTATGGCTTCTCAGCAGTACGCCCGGTATTTCATGCTTGCATCAGAAAACGTCTGAGGGCCTTGGCCGTGAGACAGTGCCCTATTGCGCCTATAGTGTAGCGAATACGGGGTGCAGATGTTTTGCCGGGCAACAGGGGGGTAGATTGTTGAAATTTTTTTATTTGTCTTTGTGTTCAATCCTTATTCACGAGACTTAGTTTTGGCTTGATGTGAAATAGTCACTGGTCAGCAATTCAATTATTTTTATTGCTAACTAGTCTAAAAAGCTAACTAGTGCGGGTAAGCCCGGCTGGATGGAAAATAAACTACCTCTGGAAAATTAAAATTGTCGTCATGCATCCACTACGAGCATCTTCAAATGTGTGCAACGAATTTTTGGCATATATAACTTAGTCTAACTAAGTCAAAAGGATTTAGTTAAGTTCAAAGCTAAGTTCAGAGATGTCGGCAGTTTTTTCCGAAACAGGAGACAAAATGGGAATAATTCAGGTATTTTTCGTCAGTTATATGCTATTGTAACTAATTATTTTATAACTGCCAAGCCATGAGAACATCTGAAAGTAGAGTGAGTGGTTAACAATTTTTATCAAAAATTAAATAAATTTGAAGCTTTTCACCAAAAATTGTGGATCTGTTTTTTTAACTCGAAAACACTGATAACGTTTGCTTTGAACTGTGGATGTGAGCATGTCAGTTCCCATTGTTCTAATGTAAAAAATATATTTTCTGTTTCGTTTTTTTTGTCAATTATGAGTGTGCTGTAAATGAATGCTTTGTTTAATGTAAAAATAAGAGCTCAACAAATGAAGATTTTTTGTAATCGTTTTTGTCTATTATCAGTAAGTATTAGTTAGCAGGCTAAATGTTTTTGTTAAATGCCACCCTTTGAGAACATTGTAAAAATGTTTTAAATATTTGTAATTTTTGTCAACGATAAATAAGTTGTATTCAAATAATTTGATAAATCTCAAGCTATGAGGACATGTGGAACTCCTTAGAGTTAGTAATTGACAATTTTCATCCAAACTAAAAATAAAATTGAAAGGATTCATCTAAAAATGTATTTTTACCTTTTTTTCCGCGGAAGTATTGATAACGTTTTTATTTTTGCTGTGGCTGTCTGCAAAGCAGGTCAGATTTTTTTGGGGGTCAGTGTTTGCGGTTTTTATGTTCGCTGTGTACTTTAACGACCTTCCATCTTTTGTGGAGAACAGCACATATCTTTTTACCGATGACACAAAAGTTATTTGAAGTCAAATAAAATTATTTTTGCTACAAAATCATGTAAAAAAAACTATCAAATGGTCAAAAGAAAACAGGTTGGAATTCAACATGGCGTATTTTGAAGTTATATGTTTTGATGTGCAAAAGTTGGATCAGTGTAGTGTCCACTTGTATGCAGATGATACCGAAATTACATGCAAGTCTTCGGTGAATTATTTTAGCATAATTATTACTAATAAGTTGAAATGGGACAGTTATTTCAATCAGCGGCTATCATAAGCACAATAAAAGTTTTTTTCTTAAAGAGAAAGGTTCCGTTTTCTACAAAATTGAGAGTAAAAGTAAGTTTATACAAAAATTGCTTTTTGTCGTTTATCCTGTACGCGTAAGATGCAAAGACGAACGCGCAAGTGGGCTTTGAGTAAGAAATTTTTTAACGTTAGTGACTACAATCAGAGCCTCATTTACCACAATTTGTTGCCAATCAGTTTTTTTTTGGTTGGAAATGATCTTCTTATGCTGAACAAAATTTGAAACTGTGATCCTGCCCTTAAGATTGATGATTATTGGAAAGTTTTCCAGGCACCACGCAGTAATGTTTCTGCAACAAAACAATGTTTGAGGACAAATTTTAATGGGACAAAATCGGTCAAATTGGAATTGTATTTTGTTTTGAGAGTTGTGAAATATGCAAATGTTCTTACCCAGCGAAAGGGCATCTCAACTTTTGACGACATGTCCACCAGTGTTATTTCGGAAACAGTTGAACTCTCTTTTGAAATTCAAGGCGGTGAACTTTAAATACTGTTAGTATCCTGTAAATTGGCCCTTTTTGTAATTAATTAACAAAGTGATTAGCGTATCAAGGGTACCAATTCAATTTAATAATCACATTATTTATTATTAACATTTTTAATCTAAACTAATAATTGTTTGAAAGTTTTCAATAAAATTGTAGTTTTGTCTTTTTTTATCTTGTGAACACTGCGAACGGTTTTTCTTAATTTTGTGCGTGAGCATATCAGTTCCCAAAGCTAAGGTTAAAAAATAATATGTTTTCTGTAATCGTTTTTTTGTCAATTATTAGTAAGTTGTAACTATTAGTTTGATAAATGCGCAGCTATGAGCACATCTGGAGGTCAGTGGTGAATGGCTAACACTTTTATTCAAACTAAAATTTTTTTCACATGCGGTAATTTGACTGCTGTTTTCAGAGTTTCTTCTCTTGAGTGCTTTTAATATGATACATATGTGTTCTAATTGCGCCTATTTGCAATTAATTGAACTCATCGATATTTTTTCCTTATCAACTATCGTATACATTGCCGCAAAGAATTTTGTTGAAAAAAACTATAATGTAAAGCCTCAACAAATTTTGTATTCTTGAACTGATTGATGGAGAACGTAAAACATTCTTGTGTTTGAAAATAATTCTGATTGATGGAAAACGATTCATGTGTTTGAAAACTGGTTTAAAAACTCGTACATAAATATTTTGAACATATCGAATGTTTGAGGACCCTTTCGTTACTCATAGCAAATTTAAATTAACGAAAAGAATTCCGAGGGCGGGCTTTATTCATATCTACTTCAGAGGATTTTGCTTTTGCTTATCACATTTCTATCTCGCCATTAAATGACGAGCAAAATAATTTCTGATAATTATTAATATTTTAAATCATGTTTCGACTCAATAACTCTGTCGGTAGTTGACTTGCAAATTGATTTTGTTTGCAGGGAAGCCAGCTCTGAAAACGAATGTCTTCATTCTTAACCTGGCTTTATTCGACTTTCTGATTGGCTCTATAACGTGGCCAACGTCGCTGCTCTTCAAACTTGAGAGAAACCGATGGCTCGCTACATCTCCACTCTGTGATGTCTGGACATGTCTGGATAACATTCTAACTAGAGGATCGGTTCTCAATGTGGCCATGTTGGCCTTGGATCGGTTCTTAGGAATGAAAATGACTTCACAGTACACTGTGCCCTACCAGACGAGGAACAAAGTGATCGTGGCTATGATTGCTTTCACCTGGCTGTTTCCAATTGGGGTGTACATACCACTGAACATTTTTAAGCACGAGCTAGGAGGTCAGTTCAGACTTCTATTTCTTATTGAATGTGTAAAAATTGAACTATGATTAATAGCAACATTTGATTACTTAGCCAAACACCCAACTGTTGAAAGTTATTGAACCGTCTTTTCATCGACAATATGAAGATCGAGATTGTCCTTTCTTTTTCTTCAGCTGGTCCAAACTGGAGAAACAACCAAATCCTCAAAGTCAAAGCGAAGGGAGATAACTTACGTAGTGCTAAATAATTAGAGGTCTCTTTCTGCTACCTTAATTATTTTTAAGACCATTCCTTTCTAGTAATAATTTTATAAGCAAGCCAAAGATCTGATTCAAAAGAAAGAATTGGCGCTAATAATGCATTGTAGGATCACAGGCTGGTCAAATGTGCGAAAGAAGCCATGAGGACCAGAGTGGTGCTGCCTGGGCCATGAATCTGGGCATATCTGGAGTCACAATGTTGCTCCTCATCGTACCATACACACTTCTTATCATCCAAGTGCTCAACCTCCGAAAAAGGCAGGGGTAAGTTTAAAAGCTGGACTGAACTGACGACAGAGGTTTGTCCATTTCGTTATGTTCAATCATAGATAACTTTAGTCAGTATTGTTTACTATGATCCTCGTAATCAATTTTTTCTAACTTGGAAATGAGATTTTTTATTTTGTCCTAAAAACTGCCATAACGAGGCATGA
This sequence comes from Convolutriloba macropyga, assembly GCF_964194025.1. NCBI lineage: Eukaryota > Metazoa > Xenacoelomorpha > Acoela > Convolutidae > Convolutriloba > Convolutriloba macropyga. The sequence goes on from NC_134472.1 coordinate 34,268,031, forward strand.
GTGAATAAGTTCTTTGAACTGGGTGTGTTACACCTTGTTGCAGATTGTATCCTGCGTCAGCTGCTTGTGTGAATGAAAAGAAAATTATTGATTTCTCAAAGTCATGTTTACCAAAAAAAATAAATATTGTTAAATAGAACTAAATTTTGCTATTTGTGAATTCAAAAAGCTCTATTTCAAATTTGCTTCTTAATGATTCTAGGAGCACTGGTGAGCGATCTAAAAACCGACGCCAACCAGTCAGAATGCCCAGAAGCAAGAAGCCAGATTCATTTTACTTGAATCTCGACCCAGAAAGTTGTTTCGATTTATCCTCCTCCATCGAAGGAAACGCCTTCACAAAAGCTGGCAACTTGCAAACAATTTGGAGCTGTGATGAGACGACATCCTCGAATAATGTAGAGAAGACATGCAGACGGACGGGCTTTGGTTTTAGTCCTCGGCTCTTGAAACCTCCCAGCAGAGAAGATTGGAACCAAATTATTGCAAATGATTCTTTCGAGGTCACTCAGAAAAGTTTTAACCTCTCCACTGGTCAAATTCAGGTTACATCAAAACTTTTGTTTATTAGATTTCAAATATGGATTCATTTTGTTTACCCTAGTGCCCCACAGTTGAAAATTTCATTTTATAGCCCGCGTTTTAATATGTAAAACAGCACATGCGCATCTGCACCTAAAAGTGTTGTGTCCATTTAGGGATTTATTCTGTTTTGCCCCCCCCCCCCCAGATTAGTGGGCTTATATTTTTTACGCCCCCAGGCGCACGTGCTATTTTTTTACATAGTAACGTGCTATATAACAACATATAAATTGTAACTGGGGGGGGGGCGTAAAAAACACTGGGGGCCGAAACAGAATGGATCCCCATTTAGTTTGGGATTGGGGGTAAATAGAGTGGATACGAATTCCTGGATATATTTGCCTTCGTCCCAGTATAATGATGAAGGCCCAAAAGTAGCCCGAAGGGATATATTGTCCTGAATTTTCAATTAAATTTTAATTTGGCTCGTTATCCTCAATTGATCTACGCTATTAAAATTAGCTATTAGCTATGGATTCTTTGTACATGGTGAGATTCATTTTAGAAGTTTTTAGCTTCAAATGGTATGCGTTTCTTAACAGTTGTTAAGCTCGCTATTAATTAAGAGACTTCTACGTCCTAATCTTTTTGAATTTCCAATTTTTTTGTTGTCACGCACTTTACTACTAAAGGCCAATTGAAATTTCGCCAAAATTGGTTTCTTTGTTTCAACAACCTTTGATGATGCCATTTAAAGCCTCTTAATGAACTTATTTCAATTTAAGTGAATATTTTGTGGTTTTTAAGATGGTTTCGGTAGTCTTTTTTGTTAATATGTCGTTTTTATGTAAATCTGTCTTCTTGTGAGTATGGTCAAAGATCCCACCAGGACTGTTCTAAGGAGCTAATTTTAATGTAATTAATAAATTTTACGGTTTGTCGTCTTTTTAATAGCTTTACGAAGTTTGAAGCAATTATTGTATCGTGTTGGTCTTTTTTATTAGAAATTGTTTGCGATAGCTGGGGCTATTATTGGCCTTCTCTTGGTTTTTTACAACTCAAAGAATTTGAATTGTATTGGGGCGCTGTCTTTTTTTAAAGATCTGTTCACACATTTTCATGATTTTTGAAGTCAAATTGGAGTAGTGAATTGGGTCAAGCCGAAACAGGAAGTGGAGCAAAAAAGCGAGTGGTTTTGCGGCGTGAATATTTTTTGCTCTAAATTTAAAGTGGAGTGAGAAAACGGTGTTTGAACGAAAATTCGCTTTCTCGCTAGTGGTTTTTTGTTCACATGCGGCAATTTCACTTTGATTTTTACTGTTTTTTCAATTTTTTGGATAGGATATTTTTCTAAATGATTTTCCGAAGCCATTCATAGTCCGTTCTAGAACTAGTTTTCTGTTTAGAGCGTCACAGCCACTTTTTGTTCATTCGTTCATGCAATTTCAACTGAATTGCATGCGTGACGTCATTTTGCGCTCTTAGCGGAGCGAGTTTTTTTGTTCATTCGTGTGATTAAATTTTTGGTCACACTTGACTTACCTCACTCTCAAAAATGACTTCCTCACTTTGAAATTGACTTTTATTTTTTTCATTCAAAGAGTTAAGGTCAAATTGGTGTGTGTCACTCTAAATGAAGGTTATTTGAGATCAGCTAATAGAGGCAGCAATAACATACAGATTTTTAATCAAAATATAACAGATCAGCCTTCAATGAAAAGACAAATTTTTTGGTCTGTCTTTTTACTGTTTTTTTAGACTGCCGATCTACGAATCTATTGCGGCTATTTTCTGGCAATCTGCCTGCTATGTTTTTTTTTATTTCGTCGTCGTGATTTTTGTTACGACCATATGAAGTCAAAACCATTTCAAATCTGCTTTTTGTTCATTCGTTCATGCAATTTCATCTGAAGTGCGTGCGTGACGTCATTTTTTGCTCTTAGTGGAGCGAGTTTTTTGTTCATTCGCGTGATTAAATTTTGGGTCACACTTGACTTACCTCATTCTTAAAAATGACTTCCTCTCTTTGAAATTGACTTTTATTTTTTTCATTCAAAGAGTTAAGGTCAAATTGGTGTGTGTCACTCTAAATGAAGGTTATTTGAGATCAGCTAATAGAGGCAGCAATAACATACAGATTTTTAATCAAAATATAACAGATCAGCCTTCATTTTAAAGACGAATTTTTTGTTCTCTTTTCTACTGTTTTTTTGAGACTGCAGATCTACGAAGCTATTGCGGCTATTTTCTGGCAATCTGCCTGCTATGTGGCTTTAAGTGTTATATAATGACCTATAATGACTTCATATGATGCCCCCTTTCTGAATTTAGGTACTCCCCGACTGATGCAAGCTGCAATAGATTGAATTTCTGACTAGTCATATGAGAGCAATTCCTCCGACGTTAGTCGGATATGTTTTTTGTTGGGATTATGGGTTACTTTGCTTTTTTGTTTGTTTTGTATTGAGCTTGCATTTGTGTTGTTCAAATCAGTTTTTGTTCATTCGTTAGCGCAATTTTTTTTTACTGCTTTGATTGCGTGACATCATTTTCAAATTTATTGGAACGAAATTCCCGTCATAATTCAATATGTCACAGTAAACTTACTTCACTCTCACAATGACTTCTCCTCTCCCTCAAATTGATTTCTGCTTACTTTTTAAGTACAATTCAATTGAGGATATTTTGCTCTAACTGAAAGTTATTTGAGGGCAGCTGTACAGTACATTAGTCTAAATCAATTGCAGACACAGGACAATTTACATAAAAACTATCTGTGTTTGCCACTTGTTTCCTTGTTTTAAAACTTGAAATAGCGTGAAAAGGTGATATACCGTAAAATCTAATTTATACTGGGTACGGTAAAGATATTTATTGCGGCTGTGTTCTAAATATTAAAGAGGTATTTTAGTTAACTTCGCATTTTCTACAGGTTGAAATTGAGCAAAAACGACGTGTCAATTCATGGAACGACTTAAGTCCCCAAATAACATGCAAAAAGAAGATATTCCGTCAAAACTCTGTTGAAGAAATGGCAGGCAAAATTTCTGCTTCGGATTCATCCGCCTGCAGTTCCCAATCAAGCATTGAAGGAGGCTCAGGTTGAGAACTTTACTGTTAAATTGCCCTAAGTAGGAAAGTATAGTAGGAAAGTTGCACTAGTTTATAATGAGGCATCACTAGCTAAGGGGAGGGGGGTTACTGAAATTAAGAAGATTGTTCTGCCATTTGACAAGCACGTCACTAGATTGATTGACTCTAGATTTAAACTACCCAGTGCAACCTTTGTAGGACTGTTGAAGGACGATGAAGGACTGTTTGTTTTTCAGAGAAAAGAGGAAGCTTAACGAAGTGGCGCAATTCAGAACAACTCAACACTGAGGACTTCGAAGGCATCTCGTCCTGCAGAAAACAGGGCTCAAAAGTTTTTAAAAAGAGCGCAAAGGTAGTGGACGAGAGTGAGATGAGGAGGAAGTTGAAGGCACTGGAGAGGCTGGCTGAACGAACTGCCAGTAGTATCAAACAACTGGATTCTATTCTTGTGTGCAATGCCAGGTCGCAGCAGAGAGTACAAGATGTGAATACTGGCAATAAAACCAAGTATGACATTAATGGCTTTTCATTTTTTTAACGTATTATTAGTGAATTGCTGTACTTAGGGCAAATTTCTGTAGAACATCTTGAAATATCATTTGCTAGTCGCTCAATAATGCTGAGGAAACAGTGAGCAGGAATGCTCACTTTTATTTAGGTCAATAATTGTTCAGAGTTCCAATAGATAAAAGTACGCAAGAACTCACACTGTGCCGAGGGCGCCGGTTTAGCCCCATGGGCGCTTAACAGAATTAGAAAAATGAGAAATAAAGCCAAATAGTATCCACTCTAGCATTGGTCAGTTTTAAATACATTGTTTCATATCCAATTTCTACGCATTTGGAAAAGTAAGCAGTTTTAATTTTTAAAAATAGCGTAACGGAGGTCCATCCATGTTTGCAAGTTCTCTTCGGCTAGAATTCCTAGCTTCACAAGGTGCAGCTTCTTATGCTCATTTTAATAGAGTTTTTTTATAGCCAACGAGTTGTGCTAAAAGCTTGTGCCCAAGAGAGACCACTTCATCAATTTGAGAAATGCCGCAAGTCTCCGTTTGTTATGAGCTCATTCGCGCCAGCCATGCAAACACCCCAGCATGTGAGAAAGACAACTGATACTGCTCACGAGTATTCCTTGCCAGAAATTCTGAAGCAGATGCGTGAGTATATTTTTTGTTTTCTATGTCAGCTTTTTGTTTTCATGTCAATTTATTGATGATTCTGAAAAGAAGTTGTAGGAATGGAAAGTTAAACTTAAGCGTTTTTCGGAAAAGAACCAAATTAATACTGACCTTGAATTATTCCCAACACAAAAGCGAATTCTAAATTTGAAATTGTACAAAGATAATAATGGTGAAGAAATTTAAACTGATGAGAACGGTTGAATAAGTAAATATTGACTCTGATAAAGATTATATCATAGATTGAACACCAAAATTCTCACCCACGTAATATTGGATTAGAAACCCAAATTAGGGGCCCAGGTTATCAAAGTCATGAATGACCTTCTGAAAACTTTTCCCAAAAAGGTAGTTTTTACACAAAGATTCGGAACATTTGGTAAAAATAGGACTAAACTATCATAACCAAACATTGATAAGCAGTATATATACGGCTCAATTTTAGCCAATTTTTGTAACCAAAAGCAGTCTGAAAATAATTATATTGTCGTGATAATCCGAATTGCGGAGTAAAATTTATTAGACGAGTGAGTTAACAGATCTCTGTTGTGGTTCTGAAAATTGTAATAATTGACCTTTTTTTAGACCTTTTCTTATAACTTAGTAGAGCTTAAACTGGTATCTAGTAGGTATTTGCTAAGCGCTTCGATACTTGGCACTCATAGGCATTTGTAACTTGTTGTTCTGAAGGAACCATAGCCTTGTAATAATTAAGATTGGGTGAAACTTATTCGTTTCTTTCGGTTTTCTGTTAATCAACAGAGTAATTGTACAACTTTAGTAACTTCACAATACATCTCTAAGGATCTGAAATCATACTCAATCTAGCTTCAATTTATTGGATTTAAATTTGTTTGGTGACTAGTAAGGTAGTGATCAACCAATCAATAATTAGGTTAAGTTAGGTTAACGAACTGGAGGACAGCATCGAATCCGGACAACATCAAGACGATTGATTTCTGAGAGTATTAATCGGCCAAGCTCCTTCTAGGAGACCGCATAGTGAAGCCACTCCGAGGGTAGGCCTGCCTGCTCGTAGAAGACTTGGCAAGTTAAGTTAACCCATGTAGTATGGAATGGTGAACCAAGTAGACAATTAAAACGGTCTGCAGTAACCTGAAGTACCTTATGGGCAATGTCTTAACGTTCTATCAAGTTGGTTAATACTCGTCTGGTTTGGTTGTGGAGTGAACACCGACGAGCTCTTCACGTCATCTACTATTTGTTTTAAGTATATTGGTTGATCGATTAATTAGAAAGTGAATTGATGACCTGGTATAATTCTCAATCTCAGAGTCACCAATTTATTGCATTTGGTAAAACACTTCTTAGAAGCTAAAATATCTTACAACATAGAGAGGCATTACAAACTTATACTAATATCATCATTATTATTGGCTATTGACTACAGTTCTATACCGCCTGAAAATACTTTCTTTAGGACTTGAACGGACGGCCTGGTATAACCCTTTAGTCTAGTTAAGAGGAGTAGGTTTGTGAAGTTACTATCCTGTCCAGTAGTTTTCTCTAAAGATAGATTCTAGGAAAAATTGTGGAATTGTGAATAGGGTAAAACCTCGACCCTAAGTATTCAGATTCTATATTCTATATTCAGATATAGATTCTATATAGATTCTATATTCAGATTCTATGTCAGCTTTTTGTTTTCATTCTGAAAAGAAGTAACAAGTGCGTAATTCAAAACAATCTTTTTAAAGTTTTCTAAAATATGGGATAACCACCACCCATTTTAAAATATTTTTTGAAGTCTGTTTCTCAAGTTTTTGAAACTGTTATACCCAGACTGAGGTCGAAGACACAAATGACCTGTAATCAAACCATCTGCGTCCAACATTGGGTTGAAAAATTGTGCTACCTTTACCCACACTTCAGTGAGACCTCGAGCCATACTTTGGTGCCCTCAAAACCATCTGTGATCAGATTCATTATTTTTTTTACAAGTGCAATGCAGAAAAATGTTTCAAGATATCTAAAAGATATTGCGTTCGAGTGGTGCACGCCGGGGCAGACTTTTTGAGGTGATGATAAATTTTCGTGAGCTTTAAATGATTTCTGTTCTGACTCTCGTGCGCTTATCAGACCATCCCATAACTATATGGCTTCTAAGTAGATTATGTCCAGACATTGTTCAGTTTTTGCGGCTGTCGAGCCCTATAAGTTTTGTCTACGAATGCCCCTGTGCTCCCGAATCGGGTTTGGTAAGAGGTAATTTTGGTGAGGGCCCTCAGATTGAGAGATACCGCTCAGTTGAAACGACAAAAATTGGCTACGGTACTAATGTACTTTGTGATTGTTCCTTCTAACAGTTCAAATGGAATGATTGAGTATTAAATTGGAGAGACAAAACAAAATGTGGAATTTAATTGAGCAAAATAATTTGTTTAGCGTGGAACAAATCTATTTTTCTATATTTAGCGATTCATTTCAGACTCAAGGAAGACGCCACCGCCGAAACCAGGGGCTCCCAAGTTATCTGCGCCTGTTAATGCTCGACAAGATCACAGTGAAGTCAGACGAAAGTACAGTGAGACGATGGTAGGCAGAAGAATGCGCAATTCTCTTAGTGAGAGTCAGAAATATGCTTTCAACAGGCGGCCTTCCCTTTCACCTAATATGAAGCGATTGTCAGCCACGATCGAAGAGAGAAGGGACAGCTTGGCTTCCTTCAAGACTCTGTTGAAGAGACACAGCTCTTTGATGTTGCCTAAGAACTTCAAAATCAGAATTTGGTATGACTTCAATTCGGTTCAATAATTTGAGCGCAATTTAGACATTGGGGTCTGTTATTAATCGAATTGCAGTTTTTGTACAATCCGAAGCATTTGGATTATATTGGTACTCTGTCATTTTTTATAAGAAATGCACTCACAATTTTTCCATGACCTTGAGCTGTCAAAGGATAAACAGTTAAAGCCCAGAGTGCATTAAGTGTTCACAAGTTTGCTATAGTATTTTTTCACGTACTTAGTGCTCTCCAGTTACCGGAAAGTTTGTAAATTTGAGAAAAATTCCCTTTTTGCAGTTTTTTATCCAAAACTAAACATTCATGTTTTTGCCCCTTTTCGAGGTTTTTTTGTTAAATGGGTATTAAGTAAACGTTGACCACAGTTCATATGGGTCTTGAACGAACTAAATGTTTGATCTGAGTTATTTGAGGTCTGTTTTTTGAGTTACTTGTTTTGGTTAATGTCACGAAAGTTATAACGAATTTTGCTTGATCTGTGGTTTATAGGGTAGATTATTGTCCTGCAAGGAATATTGTTTAATTTCTCTAAATTATTAAATTATTTTGTCCTTTATATATCAAACCGTTTTTTGCCAGCCTAAAAATTAGTTGTTCTGTGGATTTTTAAGGAAATAATTGGATTTGTGTCAAAAATTGAACAAATTAGCAAAAAAATTTTTAAATATTATTCAGCAATATTTTTTGAGTTTGAGAAGAGTGTAGAAATTTTGAAGCGATAAACGCCCACAACTTTCGGCAATTTTATTTTTGAATTCCACATGGTGCTACCTAAAAAGTTCCCAGTTCAAATGGTATTTATTTTTTTCCGTTTATTTTTAAACAATTTTTGACGGTTCGGCTCGTAATGTGCAATTGGTTCGCTGGTCAGGTGGATGATTATATTATAGTTTTTAATTCAATTCTGTACATTGTATTATAGAACTTGTCCTGTTATGTTTTCTTAAATAGTCGTCTTCATAGATGGTTCTTGCGGATGTTTCTGTTCTTCATTTTCGGCGACTGACTGCTGTTTTGTTGAATTTCGTGTTTGACTTCATTGCTTACCTACTTTTTTGTCAGTTGTCAGTTCATTTAAGTAGTAACTTTTACGTAATGCGACTGACCACGGAAAAATGACTTCTGCTATCACTTAATTGAATTTATTTTTTGAAAAGTTGAAGGTCACGAGTGCGTCTAAGCGGTACCACAGACTTGCTCTTATTCTCATGGATTAGAGTTTTTGAATTTTTAACAGAGCTCTAATGTTAGATTTTTCCCTTCATGTGTCATGTAACAGTTACATTCGGAATCTTACTGAGAATTCTACAAAATCTTCTTTCTTTGATTTTTTTCAATTCCAATGAAGGTCAGGGGGTCTATCGCGGCTATCTTCCGAACCTGCCTGCTATATTTGTGGTTTTCCAGGACAGCATTGTCTGAAATGTTGTTAGTAGGACTGTTGTTGTCTTCTCAACTTTTCACGAAACGATTTCGTTTAGAGAGCTCATCCTATCTGTATTACTGTTTGCTTTATTTTCAACTTAAGGAGATGTAGCGCAATGCTTGTTCATCCTTAATTTAGTAAGATCTAGGGTTAAATCGAAGCATAGCATAATTTCAAGAGGGTGATGATACCTGTGAAATGTATTTAACAACTTTTCTTCTGATTACAACAGTAGCATACCGTTCTGCACCATAACACACAATTTCGCTGATTTGTCTCTACAATTCGATCAATTTTTCTAGCCAATCTTTAAATGGCAACAAAGGCGGGGAAAAAGTTGCGAATCGTTGTAGCCCACTATTAGATCTTTTCCTAGTATTCATCGGGTTTTGACTATTTATTTAGTCGATGAGTTATATTCAACTGTTTTTTATCGTAACGAGAGTTGAGTGAAACTAGTTGAGCTAATATTTGAATCGGGGCCTTTTGAATCTAGAATTATTCACTGTCTGAGGAATGCCGGCCCTATCTAGTCCATTTCTGACGCACAGTTTTTAAATATGTTGCTCGATGTAGTTGTTCATTTAATTCAACCTTACGCCTGTTTTTGATTGATGATTACCATTTCAGGATAACAACCCCAGAAAACCTGAAATTCATCGTGCATGTTCTTATTCTGGTCGCAGTCAGTGTCATCTGCTGGGCTCCCTTCTCGGTCATCTCCACCTCTCATTGGGCAAAACTAGCAGAGTACCAGCCAATCACATTCGACCTGGCACTGTGGCTGATTTACCTCAACTCTTTTCTAAACCCCTTCGTCTACTTGTCTCAAAACAAGTCGGTCAGAAAAGCAGTTCAACGTACAGCATTTTCAGCTCTTCCCAAGTGTTGCAAGCATCGTCCTGATTGCTTGCGGATGTATTTGTGGGAAGTCCTGGGCTGTGGGAATCCTCCGAAAGATGCTGGATGTGTTTTTCTATCTGACTGAAAGCTTTATTAACACTGACTTAGCCAAAAACGAACGAGCTATTATCATATACATCGTTTCACGTCTTTACTCCGAAAATGGCTTTACTGTCGATCAAGTTGATCATCATACTATTTCGTTCATCATCATCATAATCATCATAAACTGTTGTTTAGTCACCCCATTTCTGTATTTGTACCAAACTTAAAACAACTTTGATCCGTAGTTAGCATAAATAGTTTTTAGCTCTTTGTTCATTTATCTAATTGTCGCTAGTTGTATAGTTCTAATGTATGTTAGTATCGTGTTGACATATTTTTTGTTAATTAGAACTGATTTCATATCATTGTCATGCTCATTTATATGTGTTAGTTCCAAATATACAATTTGTTGAACTTACAAAGCATTTTAGATTAGCAAATAGATGATAATATAATCCTTTATTGATGTTGTCGGCATCGGCTGTGAAACGTGAACAAAGCTGATCATAAGATTTTAAATTGTCTCATGGTTGCGCAAGGGCTCTGTTCATGCTTGTTATAAGATAAAAATGCGTGATAAGTTTTTAGATTCTGAACGCTGCGACAACAACTTAAGCAACTTAAAACAAAGCTGTTAGAGCATAGAACCGTCAAATCGTTACTTGTTAAACTGCCTACTAAATCTAGGAAAAAATAGAAGTTGTCTAATCTACTTTAACATAAGTTATTATAAACATTTTATTTTGCTATGAACTCAGAGTTGTGTTGCTTATAGGTGAAAACACTCTATCGTAATCTATATTCAAGATATAGCGCGTCTATATGTATACAACGTAACTGTATAAGATCAACGTTCAAAGGCAAAAGCACTTCAGAATGCCTTGGCAAATCTAGTTAACTTTGTTAGCAGGTCTTAGTCTAGGTCACCAATTTAAACTAATCCGTTCAAAAAACCGAATTTGTTAGGCTAAGCGATCAGTTTTGAGGCATTTTGGAAGTTATTCTTAGTGGGAAATCGGCCTTTGTATTTCTCAGAAATAATACGTATGTTGCATTTAGAACGGAAAATCTAAGCGAAAGTTTTGATATAATACGCACAAAAATTCTCTATCTAATGATATAATTTATTCAATTCAATTTACTCGGTAACATCCTCCGGCCCGGAAGAAAATGTTGGGAGGATTGGTACAAGCTTAACGAGTGGGCGGACGAGCGATCCGGATGACGTGCGCAAGAGCGGGCGACGCTGTCGGAGCCGTACCGAAGTTCTTCAATCCGAGCAGTTGGATAGTAACCCCTAGGGTTGCTTTCTTCAACGATCCAAACTAAATCACCGACCTTGAGGTGCTGCTCGGCAGGCGTCTGCCACTTTGATCTACGGTTCAGCGCAGGTATATACTCCTTGAGCCAACGTGCCCAAATTGCATTGGCTTATGACTGTGCACGGACGTATTGCTTACGATGATCGAACTCGTCGACGCCAACAATAGTCAGAATTCTGGTTGCTTGGTTACCGAGTAGAAAATGGTTAGGTGTTATTGCGCCTAGGTTGGACGGGTCGGCGCTTACGGGCGTTAAGGGACGTGAGTTTTGTGCGTATTCGACCAGACAAAAAGTAGTGTTCAAAACCTCATCTGTGAGGCGACGCGTACCGAGGATAGTGTACAGTACTCTTTTAAAACTACGAACTAACCTCTCCCAGATGCCACCTTGGTGTGGCGCACTGGGTGGATTGAACCTCCACTTAATGCCCTTATTGGCAAGTTCGGCAGCGATGTTAAGCGTATTCCATTTTTCCACACATTCACGGAGCTCTTTCTCCGCTCCAATGAAGTTCGTACCATTATCCGACCAAATCATAGCAGGAGTACCCCGACGGGAGACGAACCGCTCCACTCCCATTACACAGGAACTAGTGTCCATGGACGGGACAACTTCAACATGGACAGCACGAGTAGTGAGACAAGTGAAAAGAAATCCCCACCTCTTCTCGGTAGTCCGACGAACTGTGACGTAGAATGGGCCGAAGTAATCAACCCCGGTGTTGGTAAAGAGAGGAGACTGGTATGCGAGTCCCTCCTTTGGGAGGTCTGCCATGATAGGTTGAATGGTTGCTGCACGGAACTTTCTACACAAGACGCAGTTTGATTTGATGGAACGCAGTGTGGAACGTAGTTTTAGGATGGCATAACGTTCATGTACCTTTGACCTTAGGTAATCGATGCCCTGATGATGGTTCTTCAAATGAGTATGCCGCAGAAACAGTTTAACAAAAGTATGACGCGCATCCAGCACGATAGGATGCTTAGTGTCAAAGTCAATTTCCACTAGCCGTCGGAGTCGACCAGAGGAACGGATGAGACCATGAGGTCCAATAAACGGAGTAAACTAAGCAATACGGCTGCTCTTCTTAACGGATTTGTTGTCAAGAAGATCCTTTCTTTCAGTATTAAAGGACTCTCCTTGAACCAAGTACTGGAGATGACGCTCGGCTTCGTCAAGCTCAACAGGGTCGGCTATGCTGCCGTCTACGGTACGGTAACTTTCATGAGAGGGTAAAAGACGGAGCACATATGCGGTGACACGAAGTAATTTTTGATAAGAACTGAACTTATCAAACGGGATCAGATTAATGCTTTGTTCCTTTGGGGAATTGGTTACAGATGCGGCTAAAGGTGAGATGGAGTCATCATCTTGTTCCTTGGTTACAACGCCGAGCTTGATGTTATCAACGACTTCAGTATTTGGTACAAGGGAATTGCTTAGTTCTCAAGAAGTCAGGACCCCTCACCCAGCTACTTGATTGCAAAACTTCAGCGGACATACCACGCGTGCCAGCATCTGCCGGATTATCACAAGTGGCGACGTGGTTCCATTGGTCAACGCTGGTGTTCTCAAGGACTTCACTAACCCGATTTGCAATGAAGATGGGGTGTTTGTTTGTTGAGTTTATCCACCGCAAGACGATTGTACTATCTGTCCACATAAAGACTTTGTCCACAGTAACCGTTAATGCTCGACAGATTTCCCTTTTTAAACGGGCAGCGAGGAGAGCGGCTTGTAATTCCAACTTAGGAACTGTCATTACCTTCATAGGTGCAACAGGGGCCTTGCCCAGGACAAATGCCAGCTCTGTTATAATCTCCCCGGAGGTGCAAGTTACTTGAGCCCTAAGAAATCCTACTGCACTGAATACGTCTTGCGAGCTATCACCAAACATGTGGAGTTCAAGATGTTGGAATGGTCCTGAAAAGTAACTTCTCGGTATAGTGATCTCAGCTAACCGCGGCAGTTCAACGCACCAGGCAAGGAATCTGTCAACTGTGTCTTTAGGTAACTCGTCATCCCAACTTTGTCCATTGACACGCCAAATGTCTTTCAAGATTAACCGAGCACCAACAGTGAACGGTGCGACAAGACCAATTGGGTCGTAGTCCTTTGACACAAGACTTAGGACCAAGCGCTGTGTTAAACTTTTCGTGATGGTGCTGTTAGTACCCCTGCTCACAACCAGAGTATCGTTGTTGTGATCCCACTTAAGCCCAAGCACGTGCATTGATTCCTCCTTGGATGAAATGATGACCTTCGGTTCAGTGGATTGAGCAGACCCATCAATTCGGTCAGCCAGATCTGGTACATTGCATACAAACTTAGTAAGCTTGAACCCACCTAGATGGAGAAGATGTACCAATTCCTTCGACCTAATGAGGGCCCTCTCGGGGGATTCCACTGAGTCCAAGTAATCGTCCATGTAGAAGTTCTCAAGGACGGCTTTCGCAGCTTCTGGGTACTCCTTAGCATTATCGCGTGCCGTGCTCTGAAGTGCGTAGTTGGCGCAGGTGGGCGAATCTTTTGCCCCAAAGATGTGGCGCGTATACAGGTGTACCACAACATTTGATGTGGGGTCCTCCCGCCACAAAAAGCGCAATGATGGTTGATCACATGGCAACACTCCAACTTGGAGGAACATTCCCTCGATGTCGGCGGATACGGCAAATGGATGTTGTCTGAACCGTAGGAGTACATAGATTAGGTTTTGCAGTAGGTCAGGTCCGGTGAGTAATGACTTATTAAGAGATGCGCCATGGAATTTTGCTGCTCCGTTTAGTACCCTACGAACCTTGCCCGGCTTGTTCGGGTACACAACCGGATGGTGTGGTAGGTACCACTCTCGTTCCGAGCGACTTTCCACCTTATGAGCATCTTTGACCCTTACTACGTAGCCTTTGTCTAAGTCCTCTTTGATGGTATTCGAGTACTTTTCCCTTAAAGTCTGGTCTTTCGTAAGCCGCTTTTCCAAAGATTTCAATTGAACCAGCGCTGAGAAGTAGTTGTTGGGCAGTTCGATGTTATCTCCAGCCCATAGCATTCCTACATCGTACCTTTTTCCATTATGCACGGTGGTGTTTTCAAGAATTTCATGCGCACGCGCATCCGAGGCGGATCGTGGGTCTACTTGCTTAAGTGCGCCGTACGACTCCATGTCGTACCAAGATTTTACCTGACTAGCGAGTTCAAAATCCTGCTCCATATTAGCTTTGAAACAAGTCGAGACTAAACCTGAAGAAGACGGTAGAGGGCCGCTTAGAACCCAACCTATGGGCAAGCGAACAGCGAAGGGCGAGGACTTCTCGTCGGCAGCGAAGTACTCTAACGGGAGGATGGCATGATACACATCCTGTCCAAGTATCATCTCGATGTTTCCATAGCAATATGTAACTGGGTCTAGAACTGCTAGGTGCGGGTATGTTTCCTGAAGTGCTTTAATGTTAATGACGTCGGCGCCTATATTCAAATTTTCCTTTACGTAAGGGCTGACTTTAAATGGTTCAAATGCTTAGTTGTCGCGTGGTGTTACAATTAGTTCAACTAACTTAGTGTCTACAACCTCCTCGCTATTTATACCCTTGACTGTTAGTTTCAATGCTGTACCGTGCAAACCAAGTCTCTTTGCGAGATCATTGGACACCCAGGAGTTACTGCAAGCGGTATCACACAAAACTAAAGCCGCGGTATCTTTACCAGAAGAGCTCTTTAACTGTAATTCAGTCACCTGAAGGAGGCCTTTCACATTACTCACAGATGACAAAGTGGTGGTCTTACTCAATGATTGGATACTAGGAAGTTTACTTTGATTTGCGCCAGCATTAGACTTAATGTTGTTGTTTGAAGGGGATTTTGGTGGATACACCCTCTCAGCTCCATGAAGAAGTGTATTATGGGAGCTGTTGCAACCGTCCTTCCTGCATTTCCTGGGATTTGGGCATTGCCTGAACATATGCTTTTCTCTCAAACATGAGAAACATAGTTTTGCTTCCGCCACTACCTTTGCTCGCTGAGTGGGAGACTTTTCATTAAATACCCTACACTCCCAGATGCAGTGGCTACCTTTACATACAATGCAGCGAGGGGTTGCAGGCGTTGCCGATGTTGAGGCTGGTCTCTGAGTGCCCTTAGTTTGTGTATTAGCAGCAAAAGTTCTTGAGGCAACTTTGGTCTTTACTACTGAGTTGGTGTTATCCTCAGTTCTTGCCTTCGATGAAGTTTGTTTCATTAAATCATGTGCCTCGGCCTTCTCCTTCAACCAATAGTTGAAGTCAAGGAGTGTAGGCTTTACCCAATGTTTCTTCACTGTGAAGAGTGACCAAGACTCTTTCAGATTGGGCGGCAATTTTTGCACAGCCGTGTTGAGAAGTGAGGCGCTCTTAAGGTCTGAGTCATATGAAAGTGATTTAAAGACCCCAACAAGACTTGAAATTGTTGCAGAATAGTTTATGATGTTATCACTATTGTGCATCTTTAATGGAGGAAAAGAGCTGAGTTTGTCTACATGTGCACTGACTACTGCCTGTGGTTGGCCAAATTTACGTTCGAGTGTCTTAAGAGCGTCCTTATACATTACACCACAGTATGCGAACTCAGCGATGGCGGTTTTAGCTTTTCCAGTTACAAGAGTTTTTAAGTATGTTAACTTGACATCATCAGTCAAGGACTGTGCGTCTATGGCGCTTTTAAATTGTCCCAACCATTCGTGCCACTGCAGGGGATCACCATTGTACTGTGACAACTTCCACTCGGGCAGTGGATCGTTCTTTTTACAAGTAATTGCCTCCGCCAACTGCTTTATCAAATCCGCAGAGTCCAAAGAAGGAGCCGAAGGTGTGAGATGCGGCGGGCCACCCGAACACAACGGGTTCGGAACGGTAGCTCCATACGTTGGCGGAATGATCGGAGTGACAAAGGTGGGGGCGATACCTGTGGAAGAACTAAATGGATTCGCTTGCATGAAGTCTGAAGTTAAATAATTTTGAGCGCCTGCTGCTGCTTGTACATGAGGGGAGCGGTGCGATGTAGACATATGAGGGTTGATTAACGGGGCCTGTTGTACGGTGTATAAATTTGCAGATGTACGTACAAGTGGTACTGCATTAGTTGGGACTGCTGCCGGAAAACGCCAGACATTTAGATCTGGAGGAGCAGGAGGTGCGTGGGTTATGGGTACAAAGTTTTGGGGCTGAAAACTCTTTTGTGGAGGTGGTGGATGAATTAATTGAGGCACGAAATTGTTTGCGGAGGAAATGAATGGTGCAGGCGGAGAATGGGGTAACAGATTGAAATTATTCGCCACGGGGTTAGTGGCGTGTAGTGGGAGTTCTTGTGGCGGCGAAGGAGGAAAGCGGAATGCTGGTGGGATTAACGGGAAATGCGGTGGTGCGGGGTTTAGAACGGGGGATGGAGGGGCTGGTACATTTATGTGTGCTTGTTGCGGATTAAGTGCTAGCGGAGCATTAACGAGTGTATTTAAAGGTGGTGAACGCGGAGGGCTGACTAAATTCAACCGTCCAGGCATGCTCGACCTGCGAGGTAATTGATGATCTAACTGTAAACCATCGAAGTGCATTGTTGCTTGAGACAGTTGTCGGGCTGTGTTTGGGGCGTTTAGTTGAGTTGGCATACCAAAGTTTACTGGGGGTGATGGAAGCGTATATTGAGGCTGTTGCTGCTCTTGCATGATGTTGTTTGCAACATGTGCATCATTGGTTACATTGGTTCTATTACTTGGTTCTTGCGGCTCATGGACAGGGAGGTTGATGTTGGCCTCAACTTGACCATGTGTATCAAAATTGGAGTGTGAGTTTTGAAGTTGAGTTGAAGAAGGTCGTTGGGAAATTGCTTGGTTGGATTGGGCGATGGAACCAGAAAAGTGCAAATTCGTTTCGTTTGCAACATCTGCCATGTTCCCGGCCGGTGACGAGCTAACCCAATCTTGAACAAGTTTCTTGCTCTTGACTGAACTTCTTTCCGTAAAGAGCTTACTCATTTTGCTGTACCAGTCCCGTCTGCTGATGATTTTGTCATCAACTCAATTTCCTCAAGGGCTGCAGCAGCTACTTCCTTGCGATGATCCTCCTCTAGCTGCTCAATTTCCAATTCCCCCAATTTCGTTGGTTTTTCAATTTCAAGACGCTGTCTAGCAATGCGAAGCTTTGCCTCATGTTGTTTCTCAAGTTCCTCCCTTTTGAGTCTTGATAGTTCTAAGTCTCGTTGACGCTGACTTGATCTTTTTGAAGAAGTCATATGTGAACTTGATTTTGAATGGTGAGAGGTATACTGCTCTGCTTTCTCTTTGTCATGGACCGAATTGATATACCCTCGAGCAGCAGCAATGAACTCATCAGTTTTCTTTGTTACAGTCTCTAACCATTTTTCAAGGTTCTTACAGGCAGCATCTGGATCTTCAGTCCTTTCTGCCAGATCAAAGAGCTCATCGTTCTTATCAACTACTCTAGTAAAAGCATCTTTGCACTTCACAGTCAGACGTTCGATCTTAACTTTCCTGTCTTGCTTATCCACAGCATTGTTAATTTCACCATAAATGTTATTTAGTTCAGCATCTAATTTTGCCCTCGCACTATAAAGTTTGTTAAATTTGTCCTGCAAAGTTGTCATGATCTTAAGAAAAACAGGAACCACAAGTTTAATTTGGTACTAATATAAAGTACACACACATGCAACAACACAACACGAATGGGTTTTACCGAACCTTAGTGTGACGGTTTGCCCAGCAAACCGCCAAAGAGCAAAGATGTTCGTCGAGTACAATAGTACCCGGCGAGAGAAAGAAAGAACGGTGCGCAGGAAGCGCGAAAAGGGGCAGAACCGGAGACGGGACGGACGGGAAGAGACGCGGAACGAGTAGCGCACGACGCAACGGGAAACCGGACGGACAAACGGGAGCGTCGGGCGAAAAGCGCGCGACGAAGCGGGAAAATAGCACGGGTGGGGCGGAAACGTCGGGCGGATGGCGCGCGACGAAACGGGAAAACGGCACGGAAGGAGTGGAAACGTCTGGCGGTTGGCGCGCGACGAAACGGGAAAATGGCACGGGCGGGGCGGAAACGTCGGGCGGATGGCGCGCGACGAAACGGGAAAACGGCACGGAAGGGGCGGAAACGTCTAGCGGTTGGCGCTTGACGAAACGGGAAAACTGGCACGGGCGGGGCGGAGACCACAAGCGAGGAGGCGGGAAGATCGATGCTAACAGACCACAGCAACAAATTCAACCAAACAAGCTGTAACTCCAGAATAAACTTAAGTCACACCCTAGAAAGAAGGAGAGGAGCTACTGCCAGGTAAACTAGCACAAAACATTATGGGGGCTTTATCAACGGCATCAAAACATCAAACATGAAACAAATTACGGCAACGGTGTAGTATAACCAAAAGTCGAAAGGGTCAGGAACTTTACTAGCCGTAACTCCAGAACAAACTTAAGTCACACCCTAGCAAACCAGCCTACCCGGACAACAAAAGTGCATACTACAAAAATTAATAAAGCGACAACAAATTGCTAGCAAACCAGTGTGGTGAAAGTCACGAAACAAACCAGCCGTAACTCCAGAATGAACTTAAGTCACACCCTAGCAAGGAATGAGACTACACAACAAACCAGCATACTAGCAGAGAGAAAGTTTACTACAGCAGAAACTCAACATACTACATCATACAACAGATAAACGGGGGATAGAAGGAAACAAAGTGACACGGAAACAAAAGGACGGAAGCGGAAAATGAAACCAGATAACCTGCGGAAAACGGTCGGTAGTGAAAAACTCGAAGAATGGGGAGAGCGAGACGTTTAGTAAAGCGCTATCGGAGAGAGCCAACCACAAACTAACCCGTAACTCGTGAGTTAACTAAGTCACACCGCCAGTCAGCGGGTAGACTCCCACAACAGCGCAAGACTAAGTGACATTCAGGTTATCAAAGGCTTGTGTGAGTTCCGCCTCCTCGAATGCATGACGGGTGCGAAGCGTTTTACGACGGCGCTTTGAAAGTTTCTTCGGTCGGGAGCGTGTTATCAAGGACCGGAGGTTGTTCTTATGAGCTAAGACTATAGTGAGTGTTTTCGACTCAAGCGCAGGCCTTTGGTGTAATGCTCTGTACTCTTTAAGTAAACTAAGATCTTTCTGTTTACGTTTAGACACAATGTCTTTCACTAAATGGATGGTAACTAGAGTACTACGCTTGAGCTGATTGTAAATATCAGGAGTTCCCTCTCTGGGGCAATACACTATAGCTTCTATGCGCTCCTGATAGTTTTCAAGCACTGAAATAAGCTGCGAAGGTGTTAAAGGCTTGTTGTTGTTACTGCGATGACGTGAAAGCGAATTGTTCACTACATCATGCCATAAAACTAGGCGCTTCTTATCATGAAAGAAGTGACTCAACTGGAACTGCGCTGTTTTTCGGACTTTCAAAGCGTTAGGGTTGAAACTTAAACCCGGTAATGCGTAAACGTTACGTTTGTAACGATTTTGTGTTACTTGAGGCGCAGTTTTTATGGCGTGATGAAGTGAACTTGCAGCTAAAATGAACACCATATAATGTTTTTACAACATAATTGATTTGAGCTTTGCTCAAACTCCGAACCTTGATGTTAAATGCAAAGATGTTAAATTTTTTCACAACTTTCCAAGAATGAGCGCTTTTTGTGAAAAAAAATCAGTCACCTGATCTTTTTTTTTTACGAAGTTTGAAAAATTTGACCAAACTTGTTTTTACAACGTTTTAATCGATCTAAATACTATATAAGTATGCTAGAATGATCGGATAGATTTTTTCCTAATTTTTTCAAATCTGGTCAATTTTTTCAAACTTTTTTCTTGCTTCGCGTGATTTTATTTCGTATAAGACTTTACCTGTTCCAATAACTAGTATTTAGCCCGATTTGGTCAATTCCAAAATTTTGACCAAAAATTTTCAATTTCGATGTTTTTCAACAAAAAGTGTATGGGGTGGGTTATCGGTGACCAGGGGAATTGAAAAAAAACCTACTAAATTGGATAAAAGACCAAGAAAGTTAAGGGTAAGGTTGCCTAGAGTTGCCGGTTATTAATCAATTTATAGCATACACAAGAAATAAATTTGAGTTTGGATGGATCTTACAGTTTTTGCAAAATTCCTGTTTGTGAAGATTGGCCGCTCTGTTGACACCAGAGCGCATCAGCTAGAACAAAGTTATGATGCCCGTTCCCCTGTGTGAATTCGGAAAATCTTTGAATTTTGAATGTGGTATTGTGTCCCACCGTTTCGCAGATTCTGTAACAGCGGATTATCTGTCTGATAACTCCGAGACGTACTCGGCTTTAATCTTTTAATCTTTTTCTTTCTGCCAAAGGCTTTCATTCAGCCGGTATCTTTCGTCGAAGCACCAGTGACAACCGTTTCGTTTATAGTTTTGTCGATGCTCTGCCTCCGTCGGGTGTTGGATCGTGATTGGAGCCCTGCCCCTAGTAATCTGAGATGTGAAATTCTCAAGAAGAAAAGTCATACTAAAGCAGGATGCGTTAAAGTATTAGAATTAAATAATCAGTATATCTCAGAACTTAAAGGAAGGGTGCGTCCCCATTAACTGTCCCCCTTAACTGTCTGATTTACGTTTACTTTCATTTACGTTTACTTTCATTTACGTTTACTTTCATTCCTGTTTAGAATGAGACGAACGATGTAAATGGAAAGATGTTACTGATAAATTCAATTAGGGGCAATGTTCCGTATAAAGGGCGCGGCGTCAAAATATAGGTGAAAACACGCTATCGTAATCTATATTCAAGATATAGCGCGTCTATATGTATACAACGTAACTGTATAAGATCAACGTTCAAAGGCAAAAGCACTTCAGAATGCCTTGGCAAATCTAGTTAACTTTGTTAGCAGGTCTTAGTCTAGGTCACCAATTTAAACTAATCCGTTCAAAAAACCGAATTTGTTAGGCTAAGCGATCAGTTTTGAGCCATTTTGGAAGTTATTCTTAGTGGGAAATCGGCCTTTGTATTTTTCAGAAATAATACGTATGTTGCATTTAGAACGGAAAATCTAAGCGAAAGTTTTGATATAATACGCACAAAAATTCTCTATCTAATGATATAATTTATTCAATTCATTTTACTCGGTAACATTGCTTACGTCTGTAAGCGACTCAGTATGAAAAAGCTTGCTGTTGATTATAAAAAAAATTTATCCTAGATGAGAACGGTCACACGGTTGTTTCTCTGAAAACATACTTCAGAGCAAGGACCTGAAAATGCGGCGAAAGATTGACCATATGGCTTTAATCTACAAGCCCATCATTGATCCAAGTCATCCCGACCTTTAAAAAATACCAATAAAAACCTTTGATGCTAAACTCCTCATGTCGCAACCAAAAACAGCCTACTAACGTCAGGCGAATTGTTCTAAAACGACTAGTGAGTATATGGTTTTGCTAGTACCTATCTTTGGATTGAGGAGGCTATTTTGTGCTTAAATGAGAGAGGGGGAAGTGACGGAGTAGGGAAAGGACGAATTCGGGTTTCCCCAAGAGCTGCACAACAACCTGAGTCGCTTACAGAGTCGCTTATACTGAGTCGTTTCATACCTCAGGAACTAAATGAACAGGTAAAGCCCGGAAGGTATTTGTTGTGCAGCTCTTGGGGAAACCCGAATTCGTCCTTTCCCTACTCCATCACTTCCCCCTCTCTCATTTAAGCAAAAAATAGCCTCCTCAATCCAAAGATAGGTACTAGCAAAACCATGTACTCTCGAGTCGTTATAGAACAATTCTCCTGACGTTAGTAGGCTGTTTTTGGTTGCGACATGAGGAGTTTAGCATCAAAGGTTTTTTGGTATTTTTTTAAGGTCGGGATGACTTGGATCAATGAGGGGCTTGTAGATTAAAACCATATGGCCAATCTCTCGCCGCATTTTCAGGTCCTTGCTCTGAAGTATGTTTTCAGAGAAAGAACCGTGTGACCGTTCTCATCTAGGATAACATTTTTTATAACCAACAGCAAGCTTTTTTAAATTCCAGTTATTGCTTACTTGTGAAATTATTAGATCTACAAAATAAGTTTCAATAATGATAAATATTCAAAAGCATCGCTCATTTGACGTCTCTCCGTCTCTGTAAAAACTATCCGTATTATACCAATGCCCATTGGTATTCTTCTTATTTAGAGCTTTTCTGCAAGCCCAGTTTTTAAGAAGTGACCCTTGAAGACTAGAGGGCAGTTTTCAGTGAAAGAAATTGTGCAAATTTCTAATTTTTTTAGTTTTGCTCGTTTTTTTTAAATTTTGTGTCAATATTTCTCCGCCAGGTTTTTGGATTTAGGAATGATTGAGCAGAAGAGTTAAAAAAATTATAATAATAGTTGAGAAGTATCTTTTCAACATTTGAAGAAAATTTTGTAAAAGAAAAGAATAATGTTTTTTGATTTTGTCGTTCTTCAATTCTTTTTCCTTTCCACGGTTTTCTTCGTGTGACCCTCATTGTTGGTTTTTCTTTCAGTTGATGTTGTTTTTGGATCAAAACTAATGGTATTCAGAGATCTCATGCAAAAACTTAACTTGTAAAGAAACTTTATCATATGCTTCATCAGTTTCTGTTGTCAGATATCTTTCGAATTTCATTTTTCACCTGTTATTGTTTTGAAGTAAGTAGGCGTATTTGTCAATGAGCATGGTCAGTGTTCCACATGTGTTTTACTTTTTGTCATTTCTGGAGTTTTTCCAGTTTTCTTCGAACTTCGTCAACAATTTGTTTTTCTATAACTTAATTTGCAGCTTGTTCAACTTTATGCTTCAATGGTTTTCACTTCTTTGGGCTGGTTTTAATTTTCTTTCATTCTCAGCAGTGTGCTTCTAATCGTAAGTTGCTGACCAAAGAATTCTGAAGGGAACACTGTCAGTATCAGAAATTGATATCAAAAATGGAACAAAGAAACCCGTACAGACCAGATTTAGATGCCGGTTAAAAAAACTTCGTTTTATTAAATCGTATTTACCCTGCCTGGTGTTTATAAATGTTCTTACTGTTTAATACTCGATGGCATACGGGTGTTATTCGGAAAAAAGATAGCCGAAAAAGCTAGCAGATAAAATGCTAAAAGTTTAATACGAAGATGTCTTTTTATATCAGCTTCTTTAGAAGTATTCAACATAATAATTCTGTGCTGGAACATTTTGAAAGCTCTTTTTGATTTGACTTGTTTTCAATCGTACCGTAATAATATTTCTGCCCGTTGCTTTACAGTTCTGTTAATTGATTTTAAGGCTATTGGATATCCATTTTAATGATTCTATAAGTTGGTGCAGCTGAAATATTTGTCTTCGTTAAAGACGAGTTGGTGATGTGCTGTTTTGGCTGAAAAATTCTGAAGACATATCAGATCTTCTTTAATATTTGTTGTTTACTAGCCACAGTCGGTTATTCAGTTTAGTAGGTTATTATTGCACTCCTATATTTTCTACTCGAAGAAGAGGAGTATTGTTAGTGGATGTCCTTTTTTGGTTAGCATTATCGTTGGAATAGAAGTGAAGTAGTAAATTAAGTGCCTGAAAACGAAGTGTTTGGAATAAATGATGAAGAAAGCGATGAAGAATTTTGAAAAGCAGAGAGAAGAGAGTGGTTTTTCATGCCGCATTTTTGTACGAAACCGAGAAAGTAGGTGTATAAAAAACTGAATTTTGTTTAGTTCTAACTTTCGGCCAAAATTGTTAGTCTCAATTGCCTAAAAAAATTGGAGGGAATTTTGATGCATTTTTGACCATCAAAACAAATATTACACTTTCGACATGAATTTTGACTTTTCTGAACCACTTTATCCCGTTGAACTCTTTTTCATCAATTTTTGTACTCTTTATGAAATTTTCTACAGCATATGGTGTGTTTTGTGGAAAATTTTGATTATTGCCTTGTAGCAAATTTGATTGTCTGTCGATTTGATTCATTTTAATATTGAGTCAAAAATTCAATCAAATTTTGGCCATTGGCTCTGTTTTCTGCTTCTGGCTCTAATTTTGCTCGTTCACTCTGTAGTCTGGAGTTTTTCTATGAGTGATTTTATGAGTTAACACTTGGAGGCTAGACAGGACTTATTTCAATGAACGAATTGATACAAATTTCTACTGTTTTTCCCGTTTTTTTTTAAATTTTGCTCAATATATCTCTGCCAGATTTCCGCCGATGCAGGAGTTGGGTTAGTTGATTTGAAGAAACATGGTTATCTCTCTCGCCGATTCTAAAGTTGATACCGCGGAAAGCTTTGTCTTTGGTAAAAACTTGTTGGTGAGTTGCTTTGTATTGGGTTAACGATTCTGAAGACCTTTCAGGACTTCTATTTGTCTGCTTAACTTAATGTTTGTTTCTTATTGGACAGCTTCATGTCAGTCGGTTGGTATTGTGCTCCTATTTTTACCAATTGAAAAATTGTGGTGAAGCGAATGTTTCCGGTATCTTTCTTTGTATTCAATTGAAGCGGGAAGTGAAATGTGTGAAAACGATGTGTTTTGGTCAAATTTTTGAATAGAACCGAAGAGCAGAGTGAAGAGGGTCGTTTTCAGTTCATTCCACATTTCTGATTGGGAGCGAGAAAATAGATAAGAAACAATTGAAGGAGTTTCCTAGTTTCTTTTCAATAAAAATTGTTTTCTTCGATTTTATAGGCTGATAACAGTGTGTTTAGACGCATTTTTGACAATCACAAGCAAATATTACACGTTGAGTATGAACAATGAGCTTATTTTGCCATGTTGAATAGTTTTTTAGCAGATTGTGTAAGTTTTTTCAAGTTTCTCTGTGACATCTGGGGAATTTCGTGATTGAAATGGGTTGTTCCTGCAGATTTGGTTGTCTTTCGATTTGATAAATTTTGCTTGAGTTGTTTTTGATTGTGTTGAGTTCGCCTAATTCTTCTAATTTAGTTGTTTTGGTTCTAGTTTTTCTCATTCTGTCACTAAATTAGGGCTTTCCTACAGATGTTGTTTTTCAATGGCAATTGTTTAACATGTGCTCTGCTATTTGTGTTTTCTGGAGTTTGTCCAGTTTTCTACAAACTTCGTCAATCAATTTGTTTTTCTTTTACTTAATTCGCAGCTTGTTCAACTTTATGCTTTAAATGGTTTACACTTCTTTGGGCTGGTTTTAATTTTCTTTCATTCTCAGCAGTGTGCTTCTAATCGTAAGTTGCTGACCACAGAATTCTGAAGTGAACACTGTCAGCATCAAAAATTGAATTCAAAAACAGAAAGATAATCCCATACAGACGAGTTTTGGATGCCGGTTGCTCGAACTTTTTTTTAATATGTCGTAGTTAACCTGTCTAATGGTTAATAGTTTTGACACGCAATATTAACGCCTGTTTCGTCTTTTTACTGCTTCTAGCACTAGGTTTTCTTGTTTACTATAGGTTTTAACATTATAGGCCTTGCGGTTACACTAGCTCGTGCACTTTTCACTGACTTTTATTTCAAGCATTTGTCTGATTCTGCCTTTTTAATCTGATTGCTTGGTTATTGCTCTAATGTTTTCCACTTCAGTCACTAATTTACAGTTTTCCTTTAGGCTCTGTTTTTAAAGGTTACGCTTGATTGCTGGATATGGCTTTTTGACATAAGGAATTGATACAAAGTTCTAATTTTTTCCAATGGATGAGTAATTGATTAACCAAAAAATTTATGTTTCTTTGGAACAGGTGTGAGAATTAGCTTTTCAACATTTCGAAGGAAATTTTGTATATTCAAACTTTTTAGTTTTTTCTTTATTTGTTTTTCTGTTTCTCGGTTTTCTTTATGTGAACACTCATTGTTGGTTTTTCTGTCAATTTATATCGGTGTTTGAATCAAAACTAAAAGTTCAAGATCTTGTTGATTGTAACAAATACTTGTTTTGGAGTATCAACTTATAAGGTAATTTTGTCTTATGCTTTATCAAGTTTGCTGTCAGATAATTTTCTATAATGTTATTTTTCATCTGCTCTCGTTTTAAAAATAGTTAAATTATTATATGATTTATTGCGTCGATTAGCATAATCAGTGTTCTACTTTGAATAGGTTCTGGAGTTTTTCGTGCCTT
The DNA here is from genome assembly GCF_964194025.1 of Convolutriloba macropyga. NCBI lineage: Eukaryota > Metazoa > Xenacoelomorpha > Acoela > Convolutidae > Convolutriloba > Convolutriloba macropyga. The sequence goes on from NC_134472.1 coordinate 34,294,354, forward strand.
TTCGGTACTTTGTCAAACAATTTGTTTCGGTTTATCTTCTTCGCAGCTTGTTCAGCAGTATGGATGAGCGTGAAACGTTGGTGACTACTATTTACTAATTTAATTCTTTATATTCAAATTGCTTTTAATCAGCAGTTGCTAAGCAATACAATCTAAAGTGAACACTGGTTATAGAAAACTGAAATCAGAAACAAAAAATGATAAACACGTGCAGACCAGTTTTAGATGCCATTTACACGAACTTAGGTTGTTGTTGCCATGTCTAATGCTCATTGATTTTGACCCTTAATAATGCTCATTCAGAAATGGGAGGTGTTTCTGTTTGAACTGAGATATCCGAGAACGCAGGCAAATAAAATGCCAAATGTTTCGTACCAAGTAGTCTTTTTGTACCTGCTTCTTTGTAAGTTTTGAACATATCAAATTTGTGCCGGAAGGTTTTGAAATTTGAAGAATTGAAGATATATGTTTTTAGTTGTACCACATAATGATAAACTGGATATATCTTTTTTATTCTAATAATTGGTGTTACCGGAAGCTTGCCGCAGTCTTCTGCAAAATTTTTTCGTTGCGTTGTTCTGTATTGAATGAACATTTCTGAATTGTTTTCAGATTTTTTTGTACCCTTGATTTAATGTTTTATTTTTAATAGTCAATTTCACTTCAGTCGGTTGTTATCACTCCCCTATATTTGCCATTCGAAAAGGAGAATTGTTGAAGCTTCCTTTTCTTTGGTATTTTTGTTCCAATGTAACTGAAACGAAAGGAGAAATGTGTGAAAACCATGCGTTTGGGTAAATTTGTTAGGGAAACTGGAAGAGAACAGAGTTTTTATCAGTTCATGCCGCATTTTTGAACGAGAGCTGCGAAAGTAGCTGCAAAAACAATCAAATCAGTTTTCTAATTTTAGCTGCATTTTTCAGCTAAAAATGTTTGGCTGCTTTTATTAGAGTTATATGTTGGTGATCGGAAATATATTTTACCATCATATTACACTTTCAGTATCAATAGGTTTGATATAATTTACAGAATATGTCAACAGCCCTCTAATTTAGATGACAACGATATATGACATTTGATATACTAATATTCCTGGCAAACAATAGTCAAATCTCTATCCACGAGGATAGCCACGAAGTAATCGTTGCGTGACTCTGCTTGAAGTCACTGAGCACTTCTGGCGTTTATCGAGAACCGCGAAGCGGTTCGAGATATAATGTCAGAATTTCGAAGTGACTTCTGCAGAGTCACGTAACCATTTTAAAACAAGCACTGTGCTAGTGTAGTCGGAAGCTTTGCAGATGAAAAGGAGAATCATTTTTGCAGACAATTGGCTCTTTTTTTCCAAAGCCTTATAGAAACAAAACAATTTCGTTGTTCTTCGATTTTTCTGTTCGATATAAAAAGAGATAATTGTCCCTGAAAAAGAATGACCGATGATGATTCCATTCTTGCAAAAACAACATGTGACAAGATTCGGTGGTTGGACAATCGATGTGGAAACGATGCAATCAAGTTAAAAAGGGAAGACCCAGAATTTTTTGGGACATCTATGGATTCGATTTTTGTCTGGGGTCTTGACCAAGCCGATAAATACTCTCCGTCAATTCATAGGTCCGGCAAGACCTAGCCGTCAATTCATACAACAGATTTGTTCCGTTTCTCCATACCCCAGAAATTTTTTCCGTTTTTGCAAGCCCCCCCCCCCCCCACCACACCCCCACCCATCAGTACTCTCATCCTCCTGTAAACCAGTAACAGCACAATTAACATTACATAATGAAAAATCCAAAATAAAAATTCTGTTTGGGTAAAGAAGTATATGCACCAACAAGCAGTGGAAAAAACGGAAAAAAAACCTTTTCGAGAAATTCGAACAGTTAAAGGGGAAGAATATCACCCAAACACTCTCTACAACCTTGCAATGATGATTCAAATATATATCAACGAACGTATCGATAACACAATCAAAATAATAGAGGACAATGATTTTCATGGTTTTCGTACCAAATACGTTTTCATTTACTGGAGCTGTATTCAATAAATGTACAATTAATTTTAAATAAAGAACGCTTTTTAGGTTTTTTGGAGTCAAGTTTTAAAAATTTCAACTTCTGGCTAAGTATATAGGAACTTCTGGCATTTCAACTTCTGGCACTTGCGACTCTCGGCATTGTAAAACTTGCACGTGCGTGTTTTAATATGTTTTTCCTGCAATTTTGATGGACTTTAAGTTGTTTTCAATGAAAAGAATTATTTCAAGCAAGATTAGGCTGATTTTGCTTGATTGTTCTGGTTTACTTGTAATAGCATTAGTTTTTCTGAATGAGTTCCTAATTTACAGTTTTATTATAGGTGTTGTACGTTGGAGACTAGACACGGAAAGGAATGATACAAATTTCTTAAGTTTTCAGACTATTCTTTGTATTTTTATTTTTTTTTTAATTATCGTCGGTCAGTACGTCTGTACTATGTTTTGGAGTACCGATTGAGTAGAAGAACTAATACTTCTTTCTCAGAATATGGATGAGAAGCAGCTTTCCAATATTTTGAAGAGAACTTTGTAAAAGAAAACAGTGATAGTTTTCGGTTTCTGTGCTCTTCATCTCTATGCGGTTGTTTTTGTAAAAGCTTATTGTAAATTTTTCTGTCAGTGGAACTAATGCTAACTGTGTTCCTTAGTCTTTTGTCAATACTTAACTTGGGGTCTTAACTTTATTGCAATTTCATATGCCTCATCAGTCTTGTTGTCAGATGAGTTTCCATTGTTATTTTCTTCGGTTTTTTGTTTTTGTTTAGTTGAATTCTGTAGGAAGTTTATTTTGTCAATGAGAATGGCCACTGTTCTAGTTCGATTCGTGTACCTCGTTTCGCTGCTTGTTAATTATTTTGTATACATGACCTCTCTGGTCTAGTTTAATTCTTTCATTGCATTGAAAATTATTTTTGTCACCAAACAGAGATGTATTAGTTTGATAAGTCCCTGCCAGGTTTTGGACGGTAGAATAATCAAGCAGAAGAATTAGCGATTTTTTTTACCGAGGAATTGGTGAAAAGCAGGATTTTAGCAATTTCAAATCATTCAAAAAAACTTTCGAATTTGTCGCTTTTTCCCTCTGGTATCTTTTTGTGAACCGTTATTGTTATTTCTGTCCTTTGGCATTCTGTTTTGAATCAAAATTATCTGTATCCCAAGCAAAATGTAAACAATTTTTATTAGTTAATATCAGCTTTGTTTACAGATGCTTTTCTTTTTTTCATTTTCCTCTCTTTTTCTATTAAGAGAAGTTATGTTAATTAGGAGGTTCATCATGTCATTGAATATGGTCACTTTTCCACTTCGACTCTTTTGCGGAGCCTGAACAACCTTTTGCTTATAAACTTTAGAATTCCCTGGGCTGGTTTAAATACGCTTCCATTCATTTCAAATTGCGGTAGTGTTATTGGTTTTTAAGCTAAAAGACTTGCAGAATTGTTTGTGCCAAATCTGCCGCTAAATTTTTCGAAAACTGTTGTTTTTTGTTTCGCTTATTTAAAATAAAGTTCATCAAAATTGAAGAATTTGTTCGTGCCATATTGAAAATCTGTTTTTGCAAAACTCGCTTTTACGGAACTATTTGTAACAATTACATTATTTTACAGTCCGGCAGTGATGGCAAGGCCGGTTTTGATCTGATGCACGATTTTGAACATGAAAAATAATTCCAATTGCATTGGGGGCATCCTGTCAAAAACATTTGCAATATTTTCTGCTCAATAACAGTCAAGGCTGCTGTTCAATTAACGATAGATACCATTTAATTTCAATTAAACTCAAAAAATGTATAATTCAAGAACGTAAATATTGGATTTTATGACTCCCGGAAAGTTATTTCGTAAATTGGGTTTTGCCAGCATTTGGTGTTCTTTCTGTAGTCGTATGACCTAATATCAGTAATCAAAAGTCTAATTCGATATCTCGGGAGGTATTAGTGAAAGTCTTCAGTCGGCAACTAATGGCTCTTTTCTATGACTATTTCTTTTGAAAAATAATACCGAGTTTTTCATTTTTGTGACAAGTTTTACCTTTTTTCTGCCAACTTGTCGCTTAGTCTGATTATTATTCGCTTCCAGCATCTCCCTAATGAAACAAGTCGTCTGTACGGCGATTTTGTTTTAAACAGCAGCCCCTATGACATTGAATTAAATCGTTTGAAAATATTTTATGATTTTGGTACTATATGTTTCATAAAAAACATTGCTTTTTACTGTTTACCTGTATTAGTGGTTCCTTATTGTTCACTTGTCACAATATCATAGATACTACATTTCCCGTTGCAGCTGAAAAAAAGACAAAAAGACACAGTTAACGAGCTATAACACTTGCAGTGAATAGTGTACGGTTCTAATTATTTCGACAATTTTCTAGCAGTTTTTTCTTGCAATTTTCAACTTATTTTTTGGTTTTTGATTGTAACTGTTTTGCATGTTTTGAAAAAATGACAATCGAGGGTTATTTAACTCCTTCAGTTGACAGTTGATATTTTAGTGGCATTTAATATACTTGCTTCATTAATATAACGTTGGTTTTGCTGATCCTGTCGTTCTTTATTAAAATACTGTTAACTTCGCCATGCTAAGACACACTTTCAATATAAAATCGGATTTCGCCAGGCCAACTGTGTACTGATTTCTGAGCTTGATATGCGCAGCGGAATCAAAAGAGATTAAGCAAATGAAATTGAATTGACAAGATAAGAAGAATGGACTCAAGTGGATACCAACAAAGTGAATTAAGGGTAACAGACGTGTCTGATCATGCAGCAGGAAATCACAATCATATTTATTTTGGTTAAATTTGTAGTAACAAAATATGTGCTCTTTGAAATAAAATGTGCGTTTTGATTTTAAGGAAAAGGCATCGTCCTCGAGAGTCGGGCTTCTGTAATCAGTCAGATAGCGCACCCGCGGGTCAGGAGATGAAACATTTCCGATCATAGGCGAGATTTTTGTTTCCTCTGGACCTTGTTCAGTTGCAGGCTGCATTGTTTCTACAACAGACATATTGCGGTTAAAAGTTTTCATTGTCGCCAGCTCTCCGTTGTCTTTTTGGTGGAGCTGATATTACGGAATCGGGTGACATTTCTTCGAAAACATAATAATTTTAGCTTTGTCGATGGTGGCCGGATGGTCTCTTTTCTCTGTTTGTCGTAGCCTTAGAGTGGGGAACTTGAAGTGCTGAAGTCGGGATATTGGGTGGAGGAATAATTCATTTGCTTGGCGAATTGACGTTTAATGTTTCGTTTTGGCCCCTGAGAGCTGAGACCTTGGGATTTTGGGAATGTGACTTCGCATTGAGCGTGCGATGTTAGATTTAGATTTTGAAACTCCGCTGCCCGGATCACCTCGCTTGTGTTTCATCTTTTTTTCAAGTTTCTCTTGTATGGTTTTGTGCTTTTCATTCTACCAACGTCTTGCTTGTGCGTGGTCGACGATCAGCATATGCTTTCAAGGGAGTTTGTCATTCCTGCTGGGTACCGAATTTCAAACTGTCACTATTGTGAACTGTGACGGTTGCCTTTCCCGACCCCTTGATCGTCAAGATGGTTGGGCTGACTTCGATGATGATTGACCCGGGTGCCAGTACATCATATACACCCTCAAGATTCTTCGTTGAACGGCGTTTGTCTTGTACTTTGCAAGCTAGCTTGAGCTGCACCGCACGTTCAGAAAGTGGAATTGAGCGGCATAGTGTTGAGCGAAGGAATCGGAACTCTCCATCCGTGCTCTTTTTCTCGCCGTCTTTAGCATCTTTAGTGGCTCGTGTCATTCCCTTTTCAACTTCGATGACGCTCTGGCAGCCGTTCTCCCATTTGCTCTCCGAAAAAATGGCCTCAAGGGTAACTGTCTCCATCAATTGGCATGCAGAGTTAACAATGTGTTGATCTTACGAGCAATTCCTTATTAGTGTATGTCCACCAGCAAGGTGTACCCATACATATCATGCCCCAGGTACCTGAATGACTAGCATGCAAGTCGTCTATAAATGCCTTCCGCAAAATGGTGGGAATCGCAAATTTTTCGTCTACACAGACGTAACCCGATCGCACATGGAGGTGTAGCCAGAAAGAATGATTCTACGGGTTGATCTCCCTCAGCCCGTCCTCATTGTTGTTGAGTATGCAATGACGCACCTCTTTTAGTACAGCTTTTCTAATTGTGAGCGAAGCCTCAATATGGACTGGTTCGTTCGAAAATGTCCGCCATTGTGTTTTGTTGATTTCGCGTACCCATATTGCATATGGGTTACTATTGACTACTTGCGCCGCGAGTGATCTATTCAAAATGCTGCAGGCACTTCCTGATTCATAAAGTAAAGTAATTGAGACGTTTCCAATTTTGATGAGCGTGTTCAGGGTTTCAATTTTCTTGAGATCATGTTGTATCGTGGTCATCACCGCTGCTGTAGTTTGATTCGTATAGTCTGGACGATGATTGTTGGAATTTCACGGAATCCCCCGGATAAAGTGCTTCTTCTAGTATGTTGATCAATTTCTTCTTTTGATTTTGGGCTGTCTGTGTCTTTTGTTTACATGCTTTTGCGAAACGAATCAACAGACCAAAATTGTTGCAAGATTTTTTGGCCATGCACTTATCTCGGTGTTCTAGAACCCATGGTGACCCGCAATTTGAGCAGTATAGTGGATGTGGTCGATTCTTTAGCCTATGGAAATTGTATGAAAGGGGCCAATTTGAAGAGCGATTACTGGGCGGGTGTTGAATTGTTTTAACTATGGCCGGAATGAGAGTCTTGTTGTGTGCTTGAATTTAAGGTGTCTAAAAGTTCTACAGAGTCTTGCTGTTAAACAGTCTACGCTACTCCAAATCTACAAAGAGGTAGAGCAGAGAGACAGTCTTTTGATCGGCGAGTGGCCGTGGTTTTTATCCACACTTTTTTTTCTACGTCAATAAGTCTTTGGCATTTGTTTTGCCAATTCATCTTTTGTTGCGATTTTCGGGCATTGAGTTCCCGTTTTGATTGCGCTTAAGACCTGGTGATCAATTCTTCGTATATATGCTCTTCGTATAGGCTCCAAGGGCAATTCTATCATTTCTGTTTTTTGACCGAAACGTGCATCTAAGCAGATTTTTGCCAGGGCGAACAAAGCGAGTTTGTACTTTACCCTCCAATTTTCCCGTCGGAGAGGTGGATCAGGGGCAGGTTAATCCCAAAAGGCGCCCATTCCTAGGAAACTTCTTTGGTTTGATGACTGCGCAATGTCGTACTTTTTTAAAACAATATTAACTTCGCCGCGCAAAGACACACTTTCAATTAAAGATTGGTTTTCGCCAGGCAAAATGTTATCTTTTTGCTGAGCTTGATTTGCGGAGCGTAATCAAAAGAGATTGAGCAACTGAAAATGAGTTGACAGCATAAGAATGATGAACTCAAGTGGATATCAACAAATTGAATTAAGGTGACAAGACGTGTCTGATCACGCAGCGGGAAATCACAGTCATGTGAATAAATTAAAAATTGAAAGCGGGAAACATGAAATGTGTCTAAAGATAAATGAAGGTTGAACGACAACATAAAATTAAGAACTAAATTATGACATGGTATAAGATTTACTGCACTAAATAAAATAGACAATTAAAAAGAATTGTAGAAGTATCAGTAGGTGTATCAGTGAAGGTTTTTATCAATTTTCGTGTGAGGTAAACATTATTCTGTACTGGTTTTCTGCATCAATTGACTTCATGTTTTTTTTTTACTTTGACACTGAGTGTTCAAAAAGTGCGAGTTTTCCAAACTCGTCAATCTAAACCTCTTTTTGTAATTTTACATTTCCACTTTTGAAACCGGCCCTGAACGAGGCTGAAGTTATGCACCGGCGTATATTTAAATTTCTTTTTGTGAAATTATAGTTTTGCAATTTCTTTGATTTTGTTTTAGTCTGGCTTGTTTTTGTTGTTACTTGTTCGCTTTTCAATTAGTGTCTCTTAAAACAGGTGATGCGCGCCTCTCTAACAGCTACTTGTGCATCTATGTAATAGTGGTTTTAGTAGAATGTTGATGATTGCTATGATTTAGAATTTCTTTGGTTTCAAAAAAATTTAATCTTTGCTTTTTTTGGTTTTTGTTGACTTGTTGCTTGGTCTCATAGATCTCTTTTGTGTAAAAGTAGAAGTTGGTTTGTATAGTTGAGGTTTTATCTGATACTGTTTTGACTTACTAAGAGCTTCTACAAATTTGTTGGTAGTTAATGTTTTTATTATTGTCTTCTGAACGTGGAATTGGGTGGCATACTGTTGAGCAAACGAATCGGAACTCTCCCTCCTTGCTCTTTTTCTCGCCGTTGTTAGCATTTTTAGTTGCCCGTGTCATTCCCTTTTCAACTTTGTTGTTGCTCCGGTAACCATTCTCTCATTTGCTCTCGGAAAAGATGGCCTCAGGGGTAACTGTCTTCATCAATTGGCATGCAGAGTTTACACTGTGTTGATCTAACGATCAATTCCCTATTAGTGTATCTCCACCAGCAATGGGTATCCATACATATCATGCCCCAGGTACCTTGCTGACTGGCATGCAAGTTGACTATAAATGCCTCACGCAAAACGTTGGGATTAGCAATCTTTTGGTCTCTACAGACGCAACCAGATCGCACATGGAGGTCCCACCAGTTAGAAAGAATGTACGGGTTGATCTTTCTCAGACTTTTTCGCACCTATTATATCACGCACCTCTTTTAGGACAGCTTCTCTGCTTGTGAGCGAAACCTCAATATGGATTGGTTCATTCGAAAATGTCTGCAATTGTGGTTTGTTGATTTCGCGTACCCATGTTGCAAATGGGTTACTATTGACTACTTGCGCCGCAAATGGCCTATTCCAAATGCTGCAGGCACTTCCTGAGTCAAAAAGTTGAGTGTTTGAGACGTTAACGATTTTGATGGGCTTGTTCAGGGGTTCAATTTTCTCGAGATCTATGTGTATCGTGGCGACCATGTTGTCATCGCCGCTACTATAGTCTAATTCGTATAGTCTGGACACTAATTGAAGGAAATTCACGGAACCCTCGGGATGAGGTTCTTCTTTTACCGTGAAGACCAATTTTTTCTTTTGATTTTGCGCTTTCTGTGGCCTTTGTTTTCTACTTATTTTTGCCATATGATCTAAAAGACCGCACTTATCTCGGTGTCCGAGAAGCCATGGTGCCCCACAGTTGGAGCAGTATATTGGAGGTGGTTGCCTAGCCTATGGAGACTGTTTGAAAGGGACCAGTTTGAATGGCGAGTACTGGGCGAGTATTGGATTGCGTTAACTATGGCCGGAATGAGGGTCTTGTTGCGTGCTTGAATTTGATGCTGATTTCGCATCCTGAGTTCCATATTTATAGATAGCTCAGAAGCTTTCCTTGCCTCTACTGTTTGTTTCAAAAGCTCCTTCTGTATTTCCGGGTTGATTAGATTAGTGATGAAGACGTCTCTAATTTGAGTTTCTTCTTTGTTTTTGAAGTCACAATTTTCAGCTAGTTCTATAAGTTTCCCCTAGCAATGCTCGACTGTTTCTCCCCTGAGTTGTTTTGTGATGTTCTGCAGTTGTGAGGGTGTCTGTATGTCTGGATTTTTGCAGTTCAAGATTCTACGCCCCTCTACAGCAATACTAAGGTAGCGTAGAGAGACAGTCTTTCGATCGGCGAGTGGCAATGATTCATCTCCACACATTGTTTCTACGTCGATGAGTCTTTGGCATGTTTTACCAATTCATCTCATGTTGCGCGTTTTGGGCATTGTGTTCCCGCTTTAATTGCGTTAGAACCTGTGATCGTTTCCTCGTGTTTAGGCTCCAGGGGCAATTCTACTGTTTCTGGTTTAGGACCGAGAAGTGTATCTAAGCATATTTTCTCCTATCAAAAGAGATTAAGCAACTGAAATTGATTTGACAATATATGAAGAATGAACTCAAGTGGGTATCAACAAATTGAAAGCAGGTTAACAGACGTATCTGATCATGCAGCGGGAAATCACAATCATGTGAATAAATCACAAATTGAAAGCGGGAAACATGAAATGATGTCTACAGATAAATGAAGGTTGAAAGACACAAAATTAAGAACTAAATTATCACATGGTATAAGATTTACTGCACGAAATAAAATTGACAATTAATAAGAATTGTACAGGTATCACAGGTTTTTATCAAATTTCTTGTGAGGTAAACATTATTCTCTACTAGTTTTCTGTGTCAATTGACGTTTGTCTGACTTTGACACTGAGTGTTCAAAAATGCGTCAATCTAATTATTTTTTTGTAATTTTACGTTTTCATTTTTGAAACCGGCCCTGAACGAGGCTGAAGTTAGGCACCGGTGTATATTTAAATTTCTTTTTTTTTAATTTATAGTTTGTTTTGCAATTTCTTTGAGTTTGTCTGTCTTGCTTGTTTTTGTTTTTTGTTGATTTACCACTAAGCGTCTCTTAAGACAGGTGATGCGCGCTTCTCTAACAGTTATTTGTGCATCTACGTAAAAGTAGTTTTAGTAGACAATTGTTGTTTGCTATGACTTGGAATTTCTTTGGTTTCAAATTTTTGAGCTATTCCGCTTTTTTGTTTTTGTCGACTTAATTCATTGTCTCATTATTCGTTTTCAAGTAAATGTACAAATTGGTTTGTTTAGTTTAGGTTTTAATTGACACTGTTTTGACTTTTTCAAATGTTTCTGCAAATTTGTTGGTAAGAAATGTGTATTATTGTGGGTTTTTCTTGCCTTGTAGGTCCCAATGGTCCGGAAGGTCCTAACGCACAAGTCCCCAAATTAATGGCAGGTCCCAACGGTCCTCAATGGTGTAGCAATTAATTCATTGAGAGGTTTGATTTACTCGAGCACCAATTGTCGAACAGTGCGTGAATTTTTGAATCGTTCCTATCTCTTCCTCATTTAACTGACAATTAACTCGGAATATGGCGTAGAGGGGTCGGAACATCCTTGTTTAATCTTTGCATCTACATGTTACATCTAATTCTGCCTCTGATCTACTCACCTCTCATTATGCTGCACAATGTTTTCAAGCAAATTCATTACTGTGAAAGCAGTCATACAGCTATAAATACCCTCAATAGACTCCAAAATATATACATAATTGCCAAATACTCGTGAGATACATTGGGAAGTGCTGATGCAAGCAGTGCTCTAATGTGTTTTTCTGTCAATCTGTTTTAAAACTTTCATGTAATGGTTAAATACCTTTTGATTTGATATTCATTTGATATTCATTTTTAAAGCGCTCACACTACTTTCTTTTCGCATAAAGAGGTAGCTGTGCATAGCGTATAGCGGCGAGGCAATAAGTCAAGGTGAGTTATTTATTCAGTTCTTCGACTTATGAAAAGACCATGCTGGACCCTGAAATGGTATGAAATGACCATTCTCAGAAGTGCAATATGCTCATGTCATGCTCAGTCCATGAAAAGACGAGCTCAACTTTATAGCCGTTATTTCTAGCCCTTATTAAAGACTTATCATAAGTCGAGGTCCAGACTAGAGGAACCAGAACTTCAAATTATCATGAGTGAGTTTGCATTACGGTTGTTGACCTTATGCTACCTTGAGAGCCTGATCACCTAAAAGTGAGTCACCTAATTCTTAATTATCTATAGAATACAAAAACACTTCATATTGAGCACAAAACATATATCAAAACTTGACATTATTTAAAAGTTAGCAGCCTCAACACTATCTGGTTGGTCTGCCATTAAAACTTGGTCTTCAAGGTAAACCAATCTCAGAATCGATGATACGCACGCTATGTTATCGGCACCGAGGATACCTTTTAGGTCCGAAATAGACTTGGTCTGCCTGTACACGTCAATGCATCTACCAATGAGCTCTGCTCCCAGATTTCTATCTAATCTAGTCAACAGTTCGTCTATTCTGGTCTTGGCGTCCGAGAGGTCATTTGCTGGGTTCGGGCTCTGAGGTGGAACATCTTCAGGAATTATTTGTAGGTTTTGTTTGCTCGGCTTTGGATTGGTCGGCCCGTTGAGTTTTTCTATAGCTTCTTTGTCAAAACTGAACACGTTTTGATTTCCTCTGAGTCCTAAAAATCGGTTACTACTTTTTTTTGGAAACCTGCAACGCAAAACTCTGCACTTAGAAAATTTTTTGTTGTACTTGAGCGCAATACCTCGCTAAATTTTATTGGACCTCCAATGTGGTTCTTACTGAAACAATCGAGTTCTTGTTTGAAGCAGAAAGTTATAAATGTTTGCAAACATTATCCACATAATCGCCATGCACTATCCACTTAATGGTGTCAGGACAGATTACCAAACACCAAAATACCCAATGTACCAAGCTACCCAAACGAGGAAGATTGGCGTTTGCACGTTGTGAATAAAAGTTTTTGAATAAGTTTTTCCTGCTAATGCAAATGCGGGACAGCCACTACGAAAAAAGTACATTACGACGCAGAGGTATACCCAAATCGTCACGGGCAGATATGACCGATGCGTGTATCTCGTGCTCGTTGTTACTATCTTAATATATTGAAACTGGAATAATATTGCGGAAAATAGCTACTTTAGCAGAAACCGACACAATGGAAGGGAAATTAGCAACACGTGTTCGCAAAAGTGTCCTAATCCTAGCCGCGAAATACAAGTACAAACTTAATAACCTATTTTTTTTCACGGCTTGTATCACGCATCTGCTCCATTTAAGTATCGATTTTTCGCACGCAATGTACCTCGATTTCGCATATATTCCGCAATTAAGCCCAACTTAATTACTACTTATTTAATTAAGCCTAACTTATTACTATTAGTATTACTTTATTACTACTTTATTAATACTTATAGTACTTTATTACCACTAATTACTACTTACTAAAATCGGCCAGTCCCACATTGATATACAAAACCTTTGATGTGCGAGGGATTTTTCGGAAAAAAGTTAGTTTTTGTTGTTGCATGAATTTAAAGCACTTTAAAGATTTGAAGGCTTCAATTAAATTTTATCAAAATGCTTATTGCATGCTCAAAATGCCCGCGAATAATAGATACATAAACTAAGCGGAAACGTGCCACAATACTTGTAGCCTACTTTTTGTTCCGAATATTCTTATTTCGCAAAATTGTCGAAAACCCTTTTGCGAAAAGTAAGATACAAAGGATGTCTCATAATTTCGTTCATTGTATGTACCTAATTTTCGAGCCAATTTCACTAGGGTGGAAATTTTGTGGTATACCTCTGCATCGTAACGAATTTTGGATAAATAAATTAGAAATCTGCTCAACATTTTGAACCCATTGTTTCAGATATTTTCACCTGAAATTCCATATTGACCAAAAAAATTGGGCAGTTCCTTGAATTCAATTTATTTGATTTCGCCATCAGGTTGCCGGAAAAGACATTTAACATCAATTGCAATTGAAAAAAAAAACTTTTGAATCTTTCGTTAGATTTTACAGTCTAACAGAAATCAGCTGATATATTGAAGCATCAGTTTAATAACAAATTCAAATAAAATTTGATGTAACAATGATAGTCTTCAATGGTCCATCTTTTTTACCTTTTTTTTATATTGCTTCAGACGTTGACCATTACGACGCAGAGGTATACCCCAAATTTTCCACCTTAGTAAAATTGGCTCGAAAATACAATAAACGAAATTAGGAGACATCCTTTGTATCTTACTTTTCGCTAAAGGGGTTCCGCCAATTTTGCGAAATTAAAGAATATTCGGAACGAAAAGTAGGCTGCAAATCTTGTAGCACGTTTCCGCTCAATTTATGTATCTATTATTCGCGCACATTTTGAGCATGCAATAAGCACTTTGATAAAGATTTAATTAAAGCTTTTAAATCTTTAAAGTGCTTTACATACATGCAACCACAAAAATTGATTTTTGTTTCGAAAAATCCTTCGCACATCAAAGGCTTTGTATATCAATGTGGGACTGGCCAATTTAATAAGTAGTAATAAAAAAAACTAATAAGTAGTAATAAGTAGTAATAAAGTACTCTAAGTAGAAATAAAGTACTACTAATAGTAATAAGTTAAGTAGTAATTAAGTTAGGCTTAATTGCGGATTATATGCAAAATCGAGCTACATTGCGTGTAAAAAATTTGATACATAAATGGAGCAGATGCGTGATACAAGTCGTGCGAAAAATAGGCTATAAAATTTGTACTTGTTTTTCGCGGCTAGGATTAGGACACTTTTACGAATACGGGTTGCTAATTTCCCTTCCATTTTGCCATTTTCTGCTAAAGTAGCTATTTTCCGCAATATTCTTCCATTTTCAACGCATTAAAATAGTAAAAGCGATCACGAGATACACGCATCGGGCATATCTGCCCGTGACGATTTGGGTATACCTCCGCGTCGTAATGACTTAGATTTTTTCCATTGAAGCAGTGAGTTAAGTTAACCAAAATGTGAAAGTTTAGGCGAAGATGAAAACAAAGCAGAACAAAGCAAAGATCTTTGCTTGTACAAATACTTGTTGACCAGGCACTGCGGGCAGGAATGCAATTATGAATAAATATAATCTGTCTTTTTCTATTTTTCTATTTTGGATTCTTTTACATGTTATTCAATCTCTAATAAAACTTTATTTACCTGAGTACTTCAATTTAACTAAAATCACTATTTGATAACTCTTTAACGTCAAATACAATTTAAACGAAAACAAAGCAACTGGAAACGACATTGTTACGATTTGACGGGTTGTTCGAATAATTGGCAGATTTTCATCACTGTCGGGCAGAAATCAGCTAATATATTGAAGTAACAGGCCCTACTATACCAAACCACTGAGTTGGTCCCCTTCTTTTTATTTTGACCTTGACCTTTTTTGTTTTCATTACATAGCCTTGGTTTGTTTACGTTGCAGTAGTAAGAAAGGAAAGGTGCACTTAATAACAATGCGGAACATGTCCTCAGCTACAATTAAACTTGACAGAATAACTAGCAACCAGTTTCAGAATAACAGCGACCTAAAGTTAAGTGTTTTACTGTATAACCAAGGAAACGAACGAGATCCGAAAAATAAACAGCGTTATGGAAGTTTCTTACTCTTTAACACCGTCTTTGAAATTTTCTTTGATTTCAAATTATGAAAGATGTTAGAAACTAAAAAATCAACAAAAGCGCCTCTTCGCAAACATCTTCACAATGCACGCTCTCACGATCCCTGAAAAGTGTATATATTTTTCAAATGCATTCGTTTTCCTCTTTTCGTAAATGGCAAAACAGCAATTCAGAAGGCAAGGTCGGCAAGGTCAAAAATTCAAGATTAATTTTTAACCAAAAGATGCCAATTGAAACTGCTATAAAAACGTTTAATTTGCTATAAAAACAACCAGGTATACGTTTTAAAAAGACTATGACAACACAAAAAAACAGCTAGTATATTGAAGTAACAGGTTTAACACCAAACCATTAGGGCAGTCCCCTTTTTATTTTAAATTTGACCTTTTACATTGCCTTGGTTTTTTAATGCAATTCAAAATTTTTATGTTGCAGTAGTGAGAAAGGAAAGGAGCACTTGAAAACAATGCGGAACATTTCCTAAGCTACGATTAAATTTGACAGAATAACTAACAACCAGTTTCTGGATAACAGCGACCTGAAGTTGAGTGCTTTACTGTATAACCTAGGAAACGAAAGAGATCCGAAAAATAAACAGCGTTCTTGTAGTCTTACTCTTTAACACCGTCTTTGAAAATTTTCTTTAATTTCAAATTATGAAAGATATTAGACACAAAAAAACCAGGAAAACGCTTCACAAATAACTTCATAATGCGCGCTTTGGAGATCTCTGAAAAGTGTATATATCTTTCAAATAAATTCGTTTGCCTCCTTTCGTAAGTGACAAAACTGGCAGCAATTCAGAAGGCAAGGTCGAAAGCTCAGATTAATTTTTAACTCCACTTTCAAACTTTTAGCCAATAGATTCAAATTAAAACTGCTATAAAATTGTTTGTTTAATTTGCTATAAATTAACCGACTGTACAATTAAAAAGGACTAAGTGACAACACAAAAACAGCTAGTATATAGAAGCAACGGGCTTAAAAACAAATCATTGAGTCGGTTCCCTTGTTTTATTTTGACTTTGAATCTTTTGTTTTCATTACATTGCCTTGATTTGTTGATTTAATTCAAAAATTTAATTCAGTTGTGAGAAAAGAAAGGAGCACTTGAAAACAATGCAGAACATGTCCTAAGCTACAAATAAATTTGACAGAATAAAAAACAACCAGTTTCAGAATAACAGCGTTCTTAATTTAATTGTTTATTGTATAACCAAGGAAACGAAAGAGATCAGAAACATAAACAGCGTTCTCGAAGTCTCTTACTCTTTAACACCGTCTATGAATTTTTCTTTAATTTCAAATTATGAAAGATGTCAGACACTAAAAAACCACCAACAAAAGAAATTCTTCACAAATATCTTCACAATGGACGCTTTTAAGATCCCTGAAAAGTGTATATAATTTTCAAATACATTCGTTTTCCTCCTTTCGTAAATGAGAAGACTGGCAGCAATTCAGAAGGCAAGGTCAAAAATTCAGATTTATTTTTAACTCCACTTTCAAACTTTTAACCAATAGATGCAGATTAAAATTGCTATATAATATTTAATTTGCTATAAAACAATCGACAACACATTTAAAAGGACTAAGTGACAACACTAAAAACAGCAGCTAAATTTCTGAATGCTAATATGATTAAAGTCATAGCGTATTTAGCAATAAAAGAAGTGATCTTTGATTTGGCTTTACGAAGCGGGAGGAACCTCTTTAAAATAGGTAAACAACAAAGCAAAAAGAACAAAAATTTGCCAGTTTAAATATAGAGACTAGCAGGCCCGTCTATCTGAAGGCATCTTATCCTGAAACTTTAACAAACGATATTCTCATTGAAACACTTAATTGTGATAACTGGTGTACATGCAATCGATTCAATGAATGTTCTCTGCAAAACTACTTTGGACACATCAACAAAAATTGAAGAGAGCCAAACATGTCAAAGAAAGGTTTTAAGCGAGTTAAGAGTAACAGACGTTCTCAGAGCATTAAAAATCAAAACAGATAGAATGAGGTATAAAGAGGGAGAGAGAGATCGATAGCAGCAGAAAAATATAATGGGTCGGAGAGTAAATAGATTTAAAAATACGAAAAAACCCAAAGGACAGAACAAAAGAAGGTTGAAAGCAGTGGACGAAAACAGAAAAAATGAGTCTGGGAGAAAGACAACGGTAGCGAAAGGAATTAACGAGAAAAATAGGAAACATCGAAATTCATAAGAAAAAAACGGATCTTTTCCGTTTGTGCCCCCCAGCTTAGTGGGTGCATATTATTTGCAACCCCCAGACGCACGTGCAATATTTTTACATATTGATTTACTATGTAATAACACGTGCTCTGTCACTGGGGGGAGCATAACATACTGGGGGGGCACAAACGGAAAAGATCCGAAAAAACAAAGAATACAACAGAAACAATAATAACATCAGGAACCCACCCACCGTAAGAATAACAATAGGAAACAAAAAAGTTCAATCAAAAACAGACAAATAAAACGAAAAGAAGTTAGTAAACAACTGAGGAAAGAGAGAGAGAGAGAGAGAGAAAGGAGGAAAAAGGAAAGTGGTCGAAAGAACACAAGAAAAAACGAAAGCGATAGAATGAAGGAAAAAGGGAAAGCAAAAAGAAAGCCAAAATCATTAGAGAAAATACAAAAACCGAGATAGTGAGCAAGCGCAAAAAGCAAAAGCAGAAATTAGAGTCTAAAAAGAAAATTTCAGTTAAAGAAAACACTTGAAGAGCAGAAAAAGAAGATCGCACAACAGAAAAAAGAAAGATCGAGAAAGAAACTGGGGGGAGAGAGAGAGAGAGAGAGAAAACAGTTCAAAAGAGAAGAGAAAACAGATCCTAGGTGAGACAATGAAACCCGGTTCTCATAAAAAGGATGAATGCGCTAATGAGAACACGATGGATGCACCCGAAACGAGGAATGGGTTGATAAAATGAAATCGTCTGCAATCCTTTGCGAATGTTTTTACGAAATTAACAAACACATAACTGAGTTAAAGGGCTGGTTATGCAAAATGTTTTAGTAACAGCTCTTAATATGGAATAGTCCTCTACTGTGCGCTAAATAGTCCTCTACTGAGGTCTTGAATTAATTTGTATTTTAAGACCTCAGTTTTGTCATATATAATTTTTTTGCACCTTTTGGGTCTTTTACACTTCACAAAATTTGTTCGCTGAATTCTTCCGAATTAAAAAACTTCCGTACAGTGAAATTTTGACAAAACAAATTTACATCATCCACCTTTTGATCCATCACAATTTCAGTGAGGTACTTTTCCCTCATAAATTTTCAATACAACCATTTCAACATTTTTTTGACAATGAATTACGATTTCGGTTTTCGGTTTTCGGTCAAACACCTTATTTCTGACAAAATTTCGGTCATTTACTTTTTCAGAATCCGAAACTTTTCATTCACAAACCATTTTCTGAACATCTAATCGGCCAATGGTTTTTTCGACACTATTTTTGTTTAGTGAAACACCAATTAATGTCTTTTTCTTTAAAAAAAATTCCAGAACACGCTTTTTTGCGAAGCATTTTTCGGTAGATGACACAACCTCTTGGCATCATTTTGGATCAATGACCTCTTGGCAACACTTTTCGGCCAGTGACCTTTTTGTAACATCTTTTTCATTAAGGACCGTTTAGAAACGTTAATCAGTCAATGACCTTAAAGCAAACTTTTTCGGTCATTAACCCCAATTAAGCAACCGCTTAACCATCCTCTTTGATGGTACTGTTAAAACATGCTGCTTAGTGATGCCTCTAAAACATGCCGCCTTATGTGTTCACGCGATTAACCAACCTTAAAGCACACTTTTTCGGTCATTAACCCCAATTAAGCAACCGCTTAACCATGCTCTTCGATAGTACTGTTAAAACATGCTGCTCAGTGATGCCTCTAAAAAGTGGTGCCTTATAAGTTCACGCGATTAATATATAGATAGATAGATAGAAAAAAAATTATTTAACAATTATATATTGGCATTACCATTAGTTATCGGTTATAGAAAACATTAAACAATTCAAGGTAAGCCGTAGATTTTGACGAGATTGACCTTAATGGTACTACGTGACATGTGAACAAAAAATAACAGTTACCAGCTTCCTCTCTTAAGTAGCCGATTATATATGTCAATAATTAGACTGTAGCGATATTATTTTATTCCGTTTGAGTAATCAAACCATTGAGAACGCATATATCACATTCATGAGCGTTCATGAAGAGCAAAAAATGGTTGAATCAGAAGATATATGGCCGCATGCGCAAAAATTAATTTCCCACTACCTTAATTGTATTTTGAAAAAAGAACATGCCGTAAACTACTCATTTTTGCTCCTTTTCCGCACATCGGTTCCTACAAGTAGCTGTTTTTGTCCCCTGACGTCTCCCAGTAAACAATATTTTTGTAAAAGATTTTATAGATCTGCTCTATTTCGCCCCCTCATGCGTTTTTACCAAAGATGGGTGTTCATCAATGGTTGTTATAGCATCGAGTAAATTAATTATACAGCCACAAAAACTCATACCTCTTGGTGTCTTAGTATGCTGTGATTTCTCAATAGCACTGAAAAAACGTCTCTTCTTTGGTTCACGTTTTTGACTTCCTTTATCCGCCAACTCATCTCTGCATTTCCCTTTCCCTCTATGGTCTCCTCCATATTTGTTAACTGTCATCATTTCCACGTGCAAAGCACGTTTGTCCATCTGAACACTAAAAAGCTGCTTTAAGAAGGCCGAACTTGGTCTGTCATCCGCATTGACATTTAGCAATTTTGGAATGAGATTGGACAAGACTGGATCGGCATTGGATGCTAACTGGGGGTACTGAGCAGCGACGATCTTCTGGACTAGGGCCTCGATTGTAGCAGCCAGGAAGGGGGGTCTTCCTGAGAGCAGCTCGTAGAGCACACAACCGAGTGACCACATGTCAGATTTGAAGCCATACTCCACACCTGTAAAATTACTGTAAAATTACACACCTGTTTTGAATTACTGTAACGGAATTGTCTACTGGCTCATATATCGCCTGTTTCAATCATAAAGTTTCTAAGAAGTGCTCTTCACACCGCGAACGAAAATTTATATCTCAATTTGCGATCTTTATGGCGCTGAAGATAATCATAATTTGAAAAATTGTTAAAAAAATAGCATCGACTTTCTACACTGCAAAAATTGTAATGACTGCGCTGGTGCCTTCATTTTTTGCATATTTAAAGTTTTCATACTTAGACAGTGCTTTTCAATGTCCATACTCAATTTACACTGTTTCCTGTTGAAACTTTTACTGGTGGAAAAGTTTGTTTAAAGTGCTAGGTCTATGAATGAGTTTATATGTTAGGAAATTGGCGGCAGTTTTAGGGACCGCAAGTAATCATCGTATTTGGTTTCGAGTTGGCCTCTTGAGAAGTTTTTGTTGACACTAGGCTCAAATTCTGATTCCTTGACTAATTCTCTGCGCAAAAGTCTGAAATAGTTCGAGTATCCGGAGGAAACAATGATTTCGCCTGTTCAAATGGTGAACATTTGTACAATTGTTCAATTGGACATTTTTGAACTTTTGAAGGTAGTTTCATTTTTTCATTTTTTGCTACAACTGACAGCCTTACCAATTTCGATTTGCAAATTTGATAGGCAACGCTGCCTTTAATTTTTTTATTGTCTGAATTCATTGACGATAACGTCTGGACAAATTTTTATGCATGGAGAAAAGCTCTGTATACATAAACTTGGCGGCAAATGCGGTCATCGCATGAAAATGACTTTCGCTGAGGTAGTCACTACCTTCTCCGTCGATTAAGATGCGGAAACTTTTCGAAGCTTCAGGAACTTTCTGAAGATTTAAGTTGTTTTCGTTCAAAGATTTTTGTACAAACTAACTGACAGCTTGTTTTCGTCAACCTCGACATGAGAACGTTAAAAAACAAGCTTAGTTGCAATTTATTTGTTCTTCGCAAAGCTTTTCTTTCGTGATAATGTAGAGGTGCAAAGCTTTAGTGTAACAAAATGTTAAAAAACAAACCGCTTAGCAATTGGTTGATCAATAATGAGAACTTCCGCTTTCACAGCCAGTCCTAAAAAGCAGTTTTACAGTTTTAAAAGTCAGATTTTATTAAATGCAGGACAAAAAAGATGAGAATTTCAATAACTGGTTCTGACTTTTTCCAAGTATAGGGGACAACACTAGTAAATAAGTACTTTTAGCAACTCATTTGCATGGACAGACAACTATTGGGGCACTTGAAGAATTTATATCAAGTGGATTTTGACGTACGTTTTAATAGCTATTTGCCTAATTTCCACAAAACTTGTAGGTCAGAATTTTCACCTAATGGCTACAGAAATTTCGTTCGCTTAATCGAGTTTTCGCCCAATATCCTATCCCCCACTGGTTGCGAAAAAAATCTTCTGGTCTGTAATCAAAGACACTGGCTGTTCTTTGACTGATAACGATTTATCAGTTTATGTGTTAGTGCAATGAGACACAAAAAAATTGCAGTTTTCGACCAGAAAAGAAGAGTTAGCGCAGACTTTATGCTCCGCTTTTTACAGTTTTTCCGCAAAATTCTCTTTTGGACTTATAATGATCAGTTTAAAATCTTCCCATTTTGCTTCATGATGGTTTTTCTGCCTTACTGATTTTGTTTTCTGCCGTGTTTCTCGATACTTAACTTTCTTCTATAAATTGTTTGTGATCTGATGGTGCATTCGTATTCCTTAGATCGCTGCAAAACTTTGCATTGCTGATCAGTGTAGGCAAAATTGTACTATTTTAGAATTCAGTTATTCTGTAGTTTTTGATTGTGGTTGGATTACCATTACGACACAAGTTCGTTTTCTTCTAAGAATTGTAAATGCAACAGCAAATCTTGATTTTCCAGCATTCATTCCAAATCGACCATTTTAGTTTGTTTTGATGTAAGGACAGTTTGCTTTCTGCTCTACTTTGAAAGAAGCACCTTGAACTGAATGGAGTTTTTTTAAGAAGGTTTGTCCACCCTTATCTTTTTTAGATTCCGCAATGCTCCGCAGTTGTGTCTGAGAGCACTATATTGTTTGTTTGCGGTAAACTATATGTCAAAACCTTTTGCGTTAAATGGCACCGCTTTCCAATAGGTAAGATTATATCTTGCTTTTAAATGAGTTTTGTGATCGGGAAAAATTGAAATGTTCACCCAGGTTAAAGCCACCTCTGGTCAGACCTGTCGCACGCAATTTGAGATGATTCGAGTTTCAGTTTCACTTCATGTATGATAATCGCGTACTATTCATAGTTCCCAATTATAATTGTTAACAAAAGCGAACAAATGAATTTAGCTTCGGTTGAATGTGGCATTTGCTTGTCATGCTATTTCAACTTTGCTGCTTGATGTGGCATTAAATTTTGCTTGTCATGCTATTCCAACTTCGCTGCTTGATGTGGCCTTGAGTTCATTTGTTTAGTCCAAGTTTTGAATGAACATTCATAGAGCTAAATTCTTTAATGACAAGACAGCTTGCATTAATTAGTTCGATTAGAAGCATCCAGCAAATGTATAAATACATTGTTTTTACTCTCGGCATTTTCTCTCTGGCTGAGTATGCGCCAATACGAGCTGAAAACGCGGAAAAATTTGAAAACGAGCTAAGTCTGATAATGGCTAATTGTTGCGTATATTGATGTGATCATGCATATTTTTTATCTGGATAGGTCTGCTCTTCACGAGACCTCCTCAAAATGTAATAGGTTACGTGCCTTTGATAAAATCCGAAACTCAAAAGTTCCAGATCCTCAAAGTGAGGTAAGCGGACTCCTGCACCCTTGCTTGAAGCACTCCTATTTTGCATATTAAAACCTGGCACTCTATATAGTAACATCTGGGACCGTAGAATCTGGTACAGAATAGATCTGGTTTTAATACTTGAACATGCTAGTGTTTCAAGGTTAAAAATGCAACATTCTGGCAGCAGCTAATCCGTCAGTCCTATATTCCATAGGAAGTAAAGACAATTCATTCTTGCCTTGACATATCTCGGGTGATAGGTAGTAAGGCGTGCCAATGCAAGTGGCAGTCTTGTAGTCTCTGTCTCTCTTCAACACTGTCGACACTCCGAAGTCTCCTATCTTCACAGCTGTCCTTTGACAGCCAGTCACACAGCCACAGTTGCTCTTAAGGAGTAGATTGGAGGGTTTCAGATCCCGGTGTACCACCTTCTCCGAGTGAATATACTCCAGGCCACAAACCAGCTGATAGCACCAGTCTAGAAAACATACCAATCTTGGGCTTTTTATTTACGTTACTAGAATCACATGCCCTAGCATGAGTACTGAGAATTTTACACAAAGAAATTGTTGATTATCGTTTTGATTCAAGTCAGTTATTCTCACCCGTTTTCATGTTGGAACACCTTGAGTAATCAACCTAGTAATCAACAGTAACCCACCTTGGCTTACTTTTCATCATTTATCGTAACTGGGAACTCAATTAACAGGCGTCAAAGGATGTAGCATACTATTTCCCACAAAATCATCAATATGGTATCGATTTTTAAATGGCCAACAGTACAACTGAGATGAACAACTAAAATCATGTTTTGTTTTATTTTTTGTTTGATACAGATTGGATCACATAGTCGCCCACAAAAGCCCCTACCGTGCAGTTGGACTGACGATGGCTCCCAGTTTTCCTTGTCCTTTACAACATGTGACAGATCTCCCAGGTCCGCATACTCCATTATGATGTGGATCTCTGATGTTCGAGTCAAGAACGCCCTCTTGTACCTGCCAACATTGGCACTCACCTTTTTAAAAACTCAACACTGATAGAGGACGGGGAAAATTTGCAGTTGCTGCTACGCGCGAGAAATCCTTTTTGTAGCATTCCTAATATTTTCTTAGCAAATGTTTGTTTTGTTCAAAAATTCGGACACTTTCTTTTCATTGCAAAAATATGTCAATATTTTGACTTTATTTCTCTCGCTTTTTGTATTTTTGAGATATTTGCTCATCGTTTTCATCCAGACAATTTTTTAATGCAGAAATGCTTAATGGTTCTGGTTCTAATGCAAAAATGCACTTTTTAAAATGTATTTTGCGTAGACCGCAATTTATCTTATAAGTAGTAACTGACCATGCAAAAATGCAATCAGAAGAGCTCTGGATGAGAATCGTTTGGCCACTTAAACTTTCCCGGTCCTGTTCCCGGGTAACCTTTGTATGTAGCGTTCTTTACCATTTTACATTTTTTGTGATCATTTGAAAGTACTGTTTCACCGTCTAGAACCCTTGCTTGGAATATTGGAACAGCATTTTTTGGCGAAATCTAAAAAAACTGTTTTTTTTTCATTTTGCCTACTTTCTTCCCAATTTTTTCATGTAAAATATTAACAGGTTTAACCAACTATACAATTCAGTTGAGTGGAGTGGGTAGTCAAGTTTAGTTTCAAATTTTTTTACTCTAAGTTTTATCAATTTTCTTTACCTTTCGTTCAAGTTACGGTTTTCACGTTTGAGTTCTGGTGAACGTCAATAACTGTTTCAAGAGAAGTAGTAAGAAATTATTGTAATACACAGTTATGGTGTAAGTCAAAGTTAGGTCAAAAGATTAATGAGTTTAATGGGGGATTAGCGATGTTGCCAATGTTATTGCAACTTTCAAGATGATTTAAAAACCGCCAAAATTGCAACAAAAACTTGACTCTTTTGTCCAACAACGTGAAACTTAGACGTGCTCCTTTAACAAATTAACAAATGATTAGACTAGAGATATGTTTTAAAACATAATTTTGGTGACCCCGACGTGATAATACGGACATAAAACCTTCTGAATTAAATTTAATTTTTTTTTTGAAACAAAGAGGGGGCATGAGCACACCCCAAGACTAATATCCAAGACTACGACAGAGGAAAAGTTTCTTATTGCAGACGAGCCAACCATAGACGAAGAGTTTTTTTTCAAGGGTTTTCAGACGTCACCCGACCAAGAAGGCCTGACATTTTTTTGGTTACAGACGTCACCAAGAGATGATCGCCCGAGGTTCCAGACGTCACCTTAGAAGTCCTTTCCCCGGTTAGACGTATCCAAAAAAAAACGTGATTTTTTTTGCGACAAAAAATCTCAAACACACAAAAATTGTCCCCCAACGAGCTTTTGGTAAATGGTTTATGAAAGAAATAGCCGTGAGCAACTACAAGTCAGCAATTAACGAAAAAAAAACACAAATTGCCCGAAAAAATGATATAGCTCAAAAACAATTTTCTCAATTTGTCGCAAAAAATCTACATGAAAGTAAAATTTTTATTTGAATAGAACACTTCAGTTGGACTTAAAATGAACTTTATTTTGGTTGAACACCTTATGTAAAATTTTTGCTCAAAAAATGAGAAAGTCGCAAAAGTGCCTTTTTGAGCGTCAAAAATCAAAAAACGTTTTTCTAACGTTTTAGGGAAAACCTTTTAATAAATCCAAAAAACCATTTGATTAGCCCCCCTGGGTTCGTTGGAAAATAAGCTTCAAAATCAATTTATCGATTTTGCATTTGTGTAAAGAAGCAACTCAATTTTGACAAATTTTGCTTCCTTGACTACAAAAAATCAAAAAAACGTTTTTCTAACGTTATAGGGAAAACCTTTTAATAAATCAAAAAAACCCATTGATTAGCCCCCCTGGGTTCGTTGGAAAAAAGGCTTCAAAATCAATTTATCGATTTTGCATTTTTGTAAAGAAGCAACTCAATTTTGACAAAATTTACTTCCTTGACTACAAAAAAATCAAAAAACGTTTTTCTAACGTTATAGGGAAAACCTTATAATAAATAAAAAAACCCATTGATTAGTCCCCCTGGGTTTGTTGGAAAATAAGCTTCAAAATCAGTTTATCGATTTCGCAAATTTGTAAAGAAGCAACTCAATTTTGACAAAAATTGCTTCTTTGATTCAAAAAATTCAAAAAACGTTTTCCTAACATTTTGAATAAAACATTTAATAGTTCCACTGAAACCAATTGATTAGCTCCCCTGGTTTTGTTGGAAAAAGTCTCAAAATCAGTTGATTGATTATACAAACTTATAAAGAGGCAACTTGAAATTTGCAAATTTGCTTCTTTTACTTAAAAAACTCAAAAAAACATTTTCTAATGTTTATTGGAAATTTTCATTAGATAACAAGAAAGCGTTAGAAATAGCTCCTTCCGTTTGTTTGAAAAAAATCTGAAAATTTATTTCATTTATTTCAAAACCGCAAAGAAGCAACAGAAAAGTGGCAAAATTGTTTCTCTGTTATATAAAAATCAAAAAACAGTTTTTCTAACGTTTTTTTTCTTATTAAAGAAAAAATCAATCAATTTTCAAAAAAGAGCTATTTTATATACCTCCGCAGTTCATTAAAAAACAAGCTGAAAAACTATAGAACCATTCTGCAAAACCGAAAACAACAGACGGAAAATTACTGAAAAGCTTCTGACAAAAAAAAACCTGCAAAGAGGTTTGTGTTTTGTTTGATCTTAATTGCATACTACTAGCCGCGAGCCTAGTTAATGGGGTAGTATGATTTCCTAAGAAAACCCGACATTTACACTTATTTTGTTTTCATTTTGCATACTACTAGCCGCGCATCTAGTTAATTGAGTAGTATACACTGAAAATACCTTCAAGAGAAATAAAAAAGAAGATAAGATCTCAAAAAGAAATAAATCAAAAGCTCTCGAATAATTCCCCCTTCAAATTCATTCACGCATATAGTCCCTTTAAGTTGGAAAATTCAAACGCCTCTTCATTTTTGTCCGCGGTCTCAGAAGTTGCCGAAAGAAGTCCCTTTTCCGCCTTTGGTCTCAGTAGTCACCAACTGAAGAGGAGTGTGTTTCCGTTGGGTCGCAGTAGTCACCAAAGTAAAGATGAGCAATTCATAGGTGGCAGATAATATCCAGAAACAAATACAAGCAGTTTAATGGTAGCAGTTGTCCTTAACTTCATAAGAATCGCAAAACAGAATTTCTTGGAAAAGAGCTTCAAAGTAGACCCAGCTTTTAAGCAACCAGTTTTCTCTGCTTGTCTGTAGCTCACGTTGCCTGGTCGCACCGCATTTTAAATTCTAAAAAAGTTAACTTATTTTGAAGAAGTATCAATATAGATTTAGTTTGTTTGGTTTTAGGTTTTATTTGTTCCTAAAACTCCACACACACAAAAAAAGAAAACACTTCAGTAAAGTTTTTTTTCTGGTACCCTGATTGTGATAAAAGGAGAACTAAATTTTACAGGAGAATCGTTGCAAAGTCATACGTAAAAAATATTGAAAGCAATTATTTGGTCCTGTTCAACAAATCAACGGTACACACGCGCGAACGCTTAGTTTTTCCTTTTTTTAAGCAAATATTTAGCTAGATTTAGCACCAAAAAAACACCTTTAGGATTCCTGTTTTTGTGAAAGTTGCGTCGCTACTTTTGAACGAAAAGTGCTAGGCTGATTAGCCTACATAAACTTAAGAGGTTTTTTAATTTACCAAAAAAGTCGTCGCTTCGTAAATTTCGAGCCGTTCTTTACCTTTACTTTAAATACGACAGAACCATCACGAGTTGACTACAGTCGGTTCATCAAGATGACAAAAGAAAACAGCCAGAAGTTGCAATACGCATTGAACAAGTTCAAAATGACTGAGCTCAACATGAAAAATCAGCTTGATCTCTTACAGACATCCGTTGATCAGAGAAAAAGCTTCCGCACTCTTTCTTTGTTGATCAACAAAATCAAGGAGAGCGTTGAAGAGCTGAAGACGAACCTTGACAGCATCATGATGGAAAAGGTCAGCTCCAGTAGCATAAACTCAGTCATGAAACGTCAATCGAACTTGATCTCTCGTCTAGAAAAATTGGAACTAGAAGTCAACAGTCTCGACGATGATGGTCAATTGAGTCAATCATCAACTCGAGTGCGCGATGATATCAGCTGCGTCTCACAGTCCTCAAAAAGACAGCTCGAGTCGCATCGATTGACACCGGTTTCCCAAAACTCAGAGCAAAACAACATGACAGTAAAGAACCCTGCGAGCATTGTCTCCCCTCCAGTGCCCCCAAGACCGGCGAAACCATCGTTTTTCCTTCCGCAAGGAGAAAATAAACCCACCCTTCTCTCCAAATTCCTTCAGAGCAACAGACAATTTGCGCAGGATACTAGAGAATTGACTGAAGAATCAGTAAAAAATTTTACGACGGTGGAACACATAAATCAATCAATGTCGTTGTTAGCAGCCCCAACACCAGCATCAACCCTATTATCCAGGGCAAACATTCAGGACAGATTTGTCTTGAGTAACCCTCAATCCCCAGAACACAACGTTGTTCCCAGAGAGCAGGAGAACACTTTCAACCAGTTTGCTTCAATTCAACAACCCTCCATTCCAATGAATCAAACTGCAGTCTTATTTCCTGTTGAATCTATTGATAACCAGCCGGAATTAATTCACTCATCAATTGAAGAATTGAACCAGTTCTCTAGTTCAAAGTTAATCACTTTGCCCGAATTTCCAATGAATCAACCAGCAATTGCCACAGTTAGACCAAAAGAAAAATCTTCTGTTCCCTTAAATAACAAAAGGGAAGATCAAAGCATACAACGTTTTGCATTAGACTTACAAAACTCACTTCAACATAACTGCTCAGTTAACAAAACCAATAAATACCAAATATCAAGTTCATGCAATTTGAATGAGCAAATGTTTCAGCGTCAATTTCATTCAGAAAAAGGAACAAATAGAGTGACAAATGAGACCACGCCAAATCCATATTGTTACGAAGACAGTCGTCACAATCCCCTACGTTTTGACAACAATCAAAGTGCAACTGCTCAAACTGTTTTCAAACACTCAATTTTCAGCTGTTCCAATAAGTGAAAACCAGAACAGCGGAAAATTGGGGTCAGCAATGTCGTTACCAACAGTAGCGCAAACAAACGTTTCCCAACAATTTCAGAACCCACTTTACCCAACTGGAGTTCATTTTAGCAATGGAAATCGAACGGAAGAACCAAACGATGGAATTCTTTTCCCCTCCAATACAACACTCAACAACCAAGGTACCAACCTTGTTTGCTGTACATCATCTCAGCCACCTAATTGTCCGCTTACTCCGGAAAATCCCTTTACAAACTACCAAACAGCCATTCTTCCCCCCTTTACTCAACATATAAGCCAACCAAACATTTCGGGAAATTCGAAACAAATTCCAAATTGGTCTTTTTCTGGAAAGCAACTGTTTCAGCCGCGAACTGAAATACAAACAGAAACAATCCCGTTTGAAAATAATTTTAATTTACAAACCACAAACAAAAATTCCATTAAACTTCCACCAATAACAATATCAAATTTCAATGGTAACCCGCTGAAATACCATGAGTGGATAAACAATTTTTTCAACCTAGTTCACAATAATACTAGCCTTACGGATACACACCGTATAACATACTTACAGAACTCGGTCGTAGGAAAAGCCAAAGAAAAAATTCAAGCCTACTCGTGTGACCCAGCTTACTACGAGATTGCTTTGAAAGAGCTCATGGATCGCTTTGGAGATCCCAGCATTGTTGTGAATGCTTTCATCAATCAACTGGAAGCCTGGCGTCCGAACAATGACTACAACAATCAGAGTTTCGTATCTTTTGCTTCTTTTCTCAAACGATTAGTGCAAGCTTTTGAATATTTAGGCTTCAAAGCCGACTTGCAAAGTTCAACATTGATGAAAAAGGCAAAAGAAAAAATTCCACATAATATTCTGATAAAATGGACAGAGTATACAATAACATCAATTGGAAATCAACCAACCGTCTCTGATTTTCAGAAGTGGCTTGAAGTACAGGCCCAAGTATACGACAAAATCAACAGAGAAAATGTTCATAAGCCGTTTAATAATTGGAACACTTTCGGTCAAAACAGTAATAGCATTAGCAGAATTAACAACAACAATGATAATAGGAACAGCAATGCTATGAATCAATTTTCTAATATTTCACAAAACAATTGGAAACCGAATTCATTGCACTCAAGTCGCCCTGCAAACCAGCATGGTCAACCACCCTTTCCTCCGCGTAAACATGCTGATCAGTCAAACAAGTCTTGCGAGAAATGCAAAGGAAGTCACATACTCGCAACATGCCCTGAATACCAGAAATGTGCGCCAGACCAAAGGTATGACATTGTGAGCAAGAACAATCTTTGCTCGAACTGTTTAAGCAACAAACATTTTAAGCAGTCATGTCCGTCCACAAAACGATGCCAAACATGTAAAGGATTTCACCACACAACTTTGCATGATCCTTCGAAACAAGTTAAGCGGCCCACCGCTGCCTTCTCAACAAGCAATCCCAATCAGCCGACACAAAATCTAGCAAGCCCCCAAACACAGCCATCCTTTCAAAAACAAAATCAAAACAAAAGTACTGACACTGTCAGCAGTACAAAGAGCCAGCAAACAAGATACGGTCAATCGTTTTCTGGTAAAAGACAATCACAGCAACAAAATATTCAACGCGCCCGTTTGAATGCTTCGAATCCGACCCAAAACTTCAATATCAACCGAAATACAATTCCTCCTCCTGAATGGTATGAACAACTACAAATGATACCAGTTTCATTTGTAAACGGAAGTAAAGTGTTTGATACCTACGCCTTGATTGATCCCGGAAGCCAGTTCACCTTCCTGCTGGATAAAGTTACTAGCTTTCTTGAGCTTCCCTGCGAAGCACAAGCATCAACAACTCTGCAGTACCTAAACACTGAACATGAAATGCCACTGTCCAAAATTAGTGAAACAGTGACAGTAACGCCTTATGACAACATCAATCAATACTTCAGCATTGCAAGAGCCTATAGCACGCCATGTCTCAATGTATCACCCGCTAACGTTCTTGAACTCAATCAATTATGCGACACCTTTAAGGAACTTAGTCACATTTATTTCCCTGACATAGCCAACGGTGCAATAGGCGCCCTTCTTGGTGTCAATACGTTTGCCTTCACATATCCAGTCGACGTAATCCAAGGTAGCAAAAAGCGTCCATTCGGCGTAAAAACAAAGATTGGTTGGACTCTCGCTGGAGAGTACGAGCTATCTCCTAAAACAATGAACTCAAACAAACCCCCTCGCCAACCATTCATTTACCATGTCTGCCGGAAAGACACTGAAGAGGAACCATTGGACGAATTAGTTCAAAGATTCTGGAAAATAGAAGCTGAAGGTACATTACCCGAACAGAATGAAGACAGCTCATTAGACCAATTAGCAGTGCAAACAATGGAAAACTCAATCTGTCACAACGGTGAAAGATATCAGATTGGCCTTCCTTGGAAACCTGTAAATAAACTCCAGAATAACTATTTCTCAGCAGTCAATCAACTAAAAAGTCTACAAAAACGACTACAAAACGATCCCGGTCTCAATCAGAAGTACAACCAGACACTCCAAACGGACTTGGATAAAAATTTTGTCAAGCCAGTCGAAATGCAAGCACCACCCCCAGAGTCAATATGGTACTTACCTCATCATCCAGTCACTAATCCAAACAAACCCGGAAAAGTGAGAAGAGTTGCCAACGCAGCATCAAAATTCCGCGGTGAATCACTGAACTCAAATCTTCTAACTGGTCCTGATTTGCTAAATAACTTAGTTGGAGTGCTGTTGAGATTCAGAGAAAACCCGGTTGCTGTTTTGTCAGACATCGAAGGAATGTTTATGCAGATTGCCGTGAGACAAGAAGACCAGTCTGCTCTTCGTTTCCTTTGGATGATAGACAACTCCATTCGACAATTTCAATTCACTAGATTAATCTTTGGCGCAACATGTTCACCATTTTGCGCAATTTATGTGCTCAATAAATGTGCAGAAGACAACAAAAATGAATTTCCAGCCGCCTTGAACGCTATTAAACACCACTTTTATATGGATGACTACATCCAGTCCCTGCCAACAATTTCAGAAGCCAAAGAAGTCATATCACAGACAACAAGATGCCTGAAAAATGGTGGCTTCAGGTTGACAAAATTTGTTTCGAACGAACCGGATGTACTCGCTGAAATCTCTTCCGACGACAAAGACGAAACAAAAGAGATCATAAGAGTCCTTGGTCAAAAATGGAAGATAACAACTGACGATTTTGTCATGTTTCCCCTACAACAATTTCCTAAAGTTGCAACAGTGTACACACAAAGGAAAATATTCAGTTTGGTATCTTCAATCTTCGATCCCTTCGGTCTGTTGTCTCCACTGACAATTAGAATCAAAATGGTTTTGCAGCAGATTTGGAAACTTGGAAGAAAATGGGATGATTTGATACCACATGAACTACGCCATGACCTCTAGAAAGTTCTAAACAGCTACTTTGCCATGCCCGAAATCCGAATACCAAGAACTGTTCACAATTTCAGTAAAATCACAAGCAGCCAACTTCATATTTTTGTGGATGCCTCAATGGCAGCTATGGCAACCGTTGCTTACCTCCGTACAACCAATAATCAAACCACTCCGCCACAAGCATGTTTTCTCATGGGAAAATGCAAAGTTGCTCCCATTAAACAAATAAGTGTGCCAAAAATGGAACTAGAAGCTGCTGTTATAGGAGTGCGCCTTCTACAACTGATCGAAAGAGAAATGACACTGACATTCGACAAAATTTTTCTCTGGTCCGACAGTCAAGTAGTTTTGGACTGGATAGCCTCAAATAAGAAGCAAAACGTTTTTGTTTCAAACAGATTGCAAGAAATTCATAAAAGTTCTTCACCCCAGCAATGGCATCACATCTCAACTTATCTCAATCCCGCCGATCACGGAACTCGCGGTCTTGAGACAAAGGAAATTCAGCAGAAATGGTTAGATCCACCCCAATTTCTTTGCCAAAGCGAGTCGACCTGGAATGATATAAACAAAACACGGGCAACATGTGCGGCAGTCACAAGAAGTCCCAAGACAATTAAACCTATAGTCGATCCGAGTAAATTCTCAACATGGAACAAACTTCTTCTGACAGTTGCAACAGTTTTCAACCTAATTAATCGTGCAAAGAAAATGCGAACGAACAATCACCAATACACAACTGAAGACATTCAATTATCAAGAAATTATCTCCTGAAATTATCTCAGGACAGTTTTTTCCATTCGACCGTTAATTCCTTACAACGTGGGATCAAACTAGATTCTAAGTGCAAAATACGATGCTTAAATCCGCTGTTGGATGAGGACGGATTACTCAGATCTTGTGGTCGATTGCAGTATGCACCAACACAACTGGATTTGGAAAAACGCCCAATAATTTTGCACGCCAAGGACAAAATTGTTCGTTTGTACTTGGAACATGCCAATCAAATATGTATTCACCAGTCCACAGAACCAACAAAAGCATTCATTCAACAACGTTACCATGTGATTGGCCTTCGGAAAGCGTTAGCAAGCGTACGGTTTCATTGTTTCTCATGTCGACGCTTTGACACGAAAAACATTCAACCAATTATGGCACCATTACCTAGTTTTCGTTTTCCAACAGCAAAAACACAGTTCCCCTTTGCTAATTCTGGTGTAGATTTCTTTGGACCCTTCTACATCGAAGATTCCAAAGGCATTTTAGAAAAACATTATGGTCTAATATTTACATGCATGGTGACGCGAGCAGTTCACTTAGAAACGTGTCCAGACCTCAATACAGATACCTTTCTCAATGCCTTCAGAAGATTGTGCAGTCGTCGATGCCAGCCCCAACTTCTCTACAGCGACAACGGGAAAACTTTCGTTGGCGCCTCTGAAGAACTGAAGAAAACTGTTAAAGCCTTGGACAATGACAGAATCTACAAAGCTTTAGCAGTAGCCAATACAACGTGGAAATTCAATCCCTCATACGGCGCTCATTTTGGCGGTGTCTGGGAGCGTTTGATCCAGAGCGCCAAAAGAACGCTCCTCCTCATTCTAGGATCCAGAAGACTCTCTTGACACTTTCCTAACAATTATGGTGGAAACAGAATCAATCCTCAACTCCAGACCACTGACTAACGTTGCTGAGCAGCCTGACAACGAGGAACCTTTGACTCCAAACCACTTTCTTATCCAGCGTCCCTTCAATAGCTTGCCACCAGGACAATTTGGAGACCAGCAACCTGCAAGCTTGAAGACATGGAAGAACACGCAGAAGCTGATGAACCATGTATGGCGACGCTTGGTGAAAGAGTATCTGCCAACGCTTAGCCGACGGTCGAAATGGTCAAACAGCAACGATCAACCTCTCAAAGTGGACGACATTGTTTGGGTGTTGAAAGACCAAACACCAAGAGGCATTTGGCCACTGGGAAGAGTCATGGAGACAACGTCAGGACGAGATGGAGAAACACGAGTCGTAAAGGTAAAAACGGCTTACGGCACGTTCGTTCGCCCCGTTTCCGGTCTCGCACGCGTTTTTTCTCCGTAGTTTTTTTTCGATTTTTCTCGCTCCGGTTTTAGGCAACGTGAGTTACCCCTTTCCCACAAATTGATGTACTGACCATATTGGCAACATTTCAGCCTACAGTTTCAGAGCCAATTTCAAAGAAGATGACAAAAGACTTCAATCAATTGATGCCTCTGAAAACCCTTGATGCCCCCTTTGTGCCCTTGCAGCATGTTGCCAATGTTATTGCAACTTTCAAGATGATTTAAAAACCGCCAAAATTGCAACAAAAACTTGACTCTTTTGTCCAACAACGTGAAACTTAGACGTGCTCTAACAAATTAACAAATGATTAGACTAGAGATATGTTTTAAAACAAGCGAGATTAATGGATGAAACCGTGTCATTGTTTCTTTGTCTACTATGTTATCAGAGTCCGTTAGAGCAACTGCTAAATGTGAAAACATTTTGTTTTTTGGCCTTCGCATCACAGGTGTAGCCATAAGATTTTTTGTACTCTACCCAAAATTGTACTCCAAATTAAAACACTATGCACTTAAAAATGCTGAAAAGTCAAAACAAACGGAAGAACTGATGAAACCTCGTCAGAGTTTCTTAGTCTGCTGTCTTTTTTGACGTTCCCTTGAAAGGCGTAATTCTAGAGCTAGAGTTTTGTACCCGAAATTGTACTCTAAATCAAACACTATGACACTTGAAAGTGAAGAAAAGCTGTCATTTTTTCCCTATTCCCTTGTAAACTTTTTTCACATCAAAACAGTATCCGCTGGCAATTTTCCGAGAATTTGTTTTCACACATGTTATGCAGAAAGCTTTCAATCCTCTGATTGACAAATGTTTAACTAATAGAAAGTCTCTTTTTGCAATTCTCTTTTTGCTTTTTTCAACTAATTTTTTGTTTGTTTTAGCCTGATCCTCCTGACTTTTCAATGTCTTACTTACATTTAGATTGTCTTTTTATATCCATAATTGGCTTAACAGAAAGGCCAGCACAGCGCCAAGTTCCTAGCCTACAAACAAACTTATGGACGTTGGAACAATAAACCTTTTGGTTTCAAGATCTTGAAACCAAAAGGTTGTTTCGATTAAGACAAATCTATCAGAAAATTTGATCGGTCATTTATTGCTCTTTTTAAACCATTCTGTTGTTTTTTCGGTAAACAAAATCCCCAAGAAAAGTCCAAAATTCCGTTTGTGCACATATGGTGTGATATCCAATATCCGGATAAAAGCCATATCGTTATCTATTAAAGGTTGAAGTTTTTGTGGTGACGGTGCGTTTCAGGATCCGTAAATCCACTTTTGTCACTGTAATCAATTAGCCAAAAATAAAGATTAAAACAGTCAGTAACCTTTGGCTGTTCAACTATGAACGTAAGTAACATGTCCTGGCAAGCCATAACAACTTTAAATGGTATATTTTTCATTTTTGATGAAATCAATAAATACTGCATAAATCTGCTATGAACTCTATGCAATAAATATTGATATATTTCTGGAAAAGTAATACAATCCACCAAAATAGTTTGTTATGCATTCGACTATGCATAATCCATGTCGTTCCCTAAATAGGGTGTACAAGAGTGGTATCAGTGAAAAACAAAATTTTTTTCATACATCCAATGTTTTGCTGATAAGACCCTTCAGTCAATGTTGAAGTATTAGCTAATAGTTATTAAACCCCGAAAGCAAACCTGAAATCAATTTGGCTGGTTTTGCCTTCGTGGAATTCGGTTTTTTAAGTTCCAGAATTTAGACTACATCGTAGCCTGGAGTCCGCAAAACTGAATTTCCCTAATTTATTGAGCTGCGTTTAGTTCAAAAACGGAATTCGGTTACCAAATACTGTGGCTGAAATCCACAATATTAAAATCCGCAATAGGTGTTAATTCTAAGGTTCTGCAGCTAATTAAACCATTAATTGCAATTAATTTTAACCGGATTAAACCGTCCTTAACGCTGGTTACTGAAAAATTGTTTAATTTAATTTTAAATCCGATAAATTGGATAAAGGAATTGTATTACGTTCAAAACGGAATTCAGGCTACGAGCTTTGTAGCCTGGATTCCTCGATTCTTAAATTTTCTTAATGTGCAAAAATTGGAATACTAATTTCCCTTCAAAATAGCCCAGATTTCGAATGTACCCAAATTCCGCAGAGTTCTTATAAATCCCACGTAGCAAAACGGAAATAAATTAAACTCTTGATCAAATTTGACCTATAATCTCAAAAGTGGCAGTATTAAAACGGCGAAGTAAAATTTTCGGATATTTGTTTTAGCTTTTCTGATCTTTGAGACTAGCTTTTCTGATCTTAAACTTTGAGACAAAGTCAATGAAAGTTTGCAATTTCCTTTCAAAGCAGAGGACTTGATTTCATAATAGCTGCTGATATTTTCAATTTTTCAATGCTTCGCTTAACTTGGCAACAACGTGAAAATCTTGTTACAAAAAAGTTTACGAAGTCGAAGTGCCGATAACAAGATTTGCATTTTGCGATTGGAAACTACGCATCATAGATTTATTAGATTTACAAGCTGAATCATTTCAATTTTTTCCCGTGGTAATTGATACGAAACTGTTGCAACCGAAAATCAGATAAATGAACGAAAAGATCAAACAGCATTGGTTAAGTTGATATTGGGTGAAACGTCATTGCGTAAAATGCCATTGGGTAAAATGCCCTTGGGTAAAATGCCCTTGGGTAAAATGCCATTGGGTAAAATGCCCTTGGGTAAAATGCCCTTGGGTAAAATGCCATTGGGTAAAAGGGCATTGGGTAAAATGGCATTGGGTAAAATAGCATTGGGTAAAATGGCATTGGGTAAAATGGCATTGGGTAAAATGGCATTGGGTAAAATGGCATTGGGTAAAAAGGCATTGGGTAAAATGGCATTTGGTAAAATGGCATTGTGTAAAATGGCATGGTGTAAAATGGCATTGGGTAAAATGGCATTGTGTAAAAAGTCAGGTTGGATAAAATGGCAAGTTGTGTAAACTGGCAGGCTGGGTAAAATGGCACTGATTAAAATGAAATTGGGTAAATTGTCTTCCCGTTGAAATGAAACTTAAACATCTTGACAAATCTTGATGAGATCATGGTAAGATTCTTGGTAAGAAAACGTCAAGATATGTACGTCAAGATACAGATTTATTAGATTTACAAGCCGAATCATGTCAATTTTTTACGGTGGTAATTGACATGAAACTGTTGCACTTGCAACCGAAAATCAGATAAATGAACGAAAAGATCAAACAGCATTGGATAAGTTGATATTGGGCGAAACGTCCTTGCGTAAAATGCCATTGGGTAAAATGCCCTTGGGAAAAAATGCCCTTGGGTAAAATGCCATTGGGTAAAATTCCATTGGGCAAAATTCCATTGGGCAAAATGCCATTGGGCAAAATGCCATTGGGCAAAATGCCATTGGGCAAAATGCCATTGGGTAAAATGCCATTGGGTAAAATGCCATTGGGTAAAATGCCATTGGGTAAAATGCAATTGCGCAAAATGCCATTGCGTGAAATGCCATTGGGTAAAATTTCATTGGATAAAATGCCATTGGGTAAAATCCCATTGGGTAAAATGGCATTGGGTAAAATGGCATTGGGTAAAATGGCATTGGGTAAATGGCAGTGGGTAAAATGGCATTGCGTAAAATGTCAGGTTGGGTAAAATGGCAAGTTGTGTAAAATGGCAGGCTGGGTAAAATGGCACTGGGTGAAACTGGCATTGCGTAAAATGTCAGGTTGGGTAAAATGGCAAGTTGTGTAAAATGGCAGGCTGGGTAAAATGGCACTGGGTAAAATGAAATTGGGTAAATTGTCTTCCCGGTGAAATGAAACTTAAACATCTTGACAAATCTTGATGAGATCATGGTAAGGTTCTTGGTAAGAAAACTTCAAGATATGTACGGACATACATGATCTTTGCACGAAATTCAAGAAATAAGATCTTGATAAGATAAACAAGTAATAATCTTTAAGATCTTAGCACGATTTGTCAAGTTTTAGGGACTTGAAAACAAGAATTAATCAGATTATGAAAGAACTGTCGGAAAATTTTCTCTAGTCGATTAAAAAATCGGCATTGTGATTTTCCAGTATGATCTGTGTGGTTCTTCCCGCTTCCTTTTTCATCAAATAAGCATGGGCCAATTTAATAAAGAATTCGTGTACCATTTCTGAAACAGAGCGCGTCAATAAATTTGGGATTTGTCAACCTGCCCACGAAGGAGGCAACTGCCTACACGTTATGACCAAATAAATGAATGACTTTTAGTCGGGATTAAATATGGAAGTTCCGTTAGTTGCTTTTTTCGTACCTTATGACGTTCGGATGTCTGAGCATGGCCATGATGTCCAGCTCTTTCTGGATCATGTCTCTGTCTTTGGATGAGAAGAGGGTCGCATTCAACACTTTCATCGCATATCTCTTCTTGATTGGGTTCACTCTCACCAGGTGTACTGTCCCGTAGTTGCCCTCTCCCACCTTATCCAGAATCTCGATCGAAAGGGATGAGTCACCCGCCATATTTGGAATTGACTTATAAAGCTTCGTAGATGGTTGCAATTGCAACAACTTCAAATTAGTGAAATATCTTATTCTTTTGTTTCCAGTTCTGTGATAGTATCTACCGTAAACAACATAACAAAACCAATCAGGAAAAGCCCCCCCCCCCCCCCCAATCAACTGTTCCACTGCCACCTATTTCCACATCTTTCATATGCGTCCCATTGATTCATTTCATGCCAGCTTTGCAACTATTTTTTAATAAAACTTGGGAAAGTTGTACTGTACAAGCATATACTTAGAACAGAATCCCTGATTTTAACTATAATTAGGATTATAATTATAATTATAATTATAATTTCCATGAATTGCCACCCTCTACACCTGTTCTTTAAAATTGTTAAATTTTGTTGCTCAGTGTAAAACTTCAGCCCCGTTCGGTTCTTGTTAACAACAGAAATTATATATCAAAGAGCGCGTCTAGACTTGAATGAAATGCGTTACAGGTCAATGACCTTTTGCCATATAAAGAACATCAATTGATCAAAGTGTTTTTCTGTTATAAACTATTCTGTTATAGTCTGTCCCATAAAGTTGAAATAATCGAACGTTCGAAAACTACGAAAACATGCAATTGAGCATCAGTGTGGTCATTTGAATGTCAACGTTTTGTCCATTAAGCTTTCACTCATCAAATTTTTCTACTTGTTTTAAAAATTGAACTTTGAACTTTGAACTCTAGCCTGTGGCGTTTGAAACGTTCGCTTATCTCAACTTTATTGGACAGACTATAGATGCAAAAGGGAAAACAGTTTTCACGTGTTCAAGTTATTACTAGCAGTAAAACCCTCAAAAGCCATTAAGGTGTGCACCATTTGCAGCTTCCTTAAACCGTACACTTTGCGACTAGTAAAGCTTTCAGAAGACTGCATAGGAACTTTATTCTCTGGGATTTTACCAGTGTATCCCATTTCTCATAACGATTTTTTTTTCGAATTGGCGGTGCAGAAACGCGATCAAGCAGTAAATTTAATAAAAGCCACTGGACCCAAGTAATTGCTACAAATAATACTATTTTCGTAGTGATAAAACCCAAAAAAGTCAATGATAGACCTCAGCCATTGAATCAAACTATAAGAAATGAAAAATAAACTATATCACATGAAAAATAAAATTATAGCACAATCACATCTCATTCAGCTGATAAACTTAGTCTTGCGTAAAACTTCCATGTTAACTATAAATTATTAAAATATATTGAAATATTAGCATTTATTACCCGTATGTACTAAATGTAAATGTACGAAATTGATTACAAATATTCGGGAGCTTTTCCCTTTGACCCCCCCCCCCCCTTCAGTTGTTATGCACCTCGGTTATAGAGCCCTCCATTATACAGTAAATGATCATGTAAAAATATGGCACGTGCGGCTGGTGAGGGGCGCAAAATGAAAAGCTCCAATAATTGCATGCAACAGAAAATCACTCGGTATCAACACATCTATCAAGTGTTAGTGTAAGGATGATCAGAAGGTTGTATGAGAGATAACCAAACGTTCAGATTTCCGGAAAATCTAGCCGTTTCAGGAAACATACCCGAATTAGCTTAAACTAATCGGTCCTAAAATTTCGTCCCGTCTCGGCAGATTCACGTCAAGTCCAGGGGACCGATAAAGCTTGTAAGAAAAGGATGTAAAAGAAAATAAATGTGGAAGAAAAGAAAATAAATCTCCCGTTTAAAACTTGTTAGATTCAGTTTTTTCGTATTTACGTTCGTGTTTTGACTTTTAAAATCACACCTAACTAATAAAAACTAATAAAAACAGAATAAAAGATCAGACCAATTACATTCGTTCGTTGAACTTCTATTATTGCTGGCTATCTGAACTTTCGACTATCTGGAAGCATACAGACCATTAGGAGTATAGTTACAGTGTGGTACCCGATAAGCGAACTTTGTGGAGAATAAGAATTAGTTCATTATCATCACCCAGTTAGACGCATTTGCTTAGGACCGAGACGACCACATCGCGTACTTGGGCAAATATCTAAAAGGGTAAGAGAACATTCGTCTAATAGAAACGTATTGAATACTTCCGACCAATTAAAGACCGGACAACCACGTTTAGAGTATAGAAGGATTATCAGTGGATCCAGAGTAGGGGGGGGAATGCTTTCGTTCACCAGGTATATGACCATTTGTAATTGTATTTGTTGATCAGGCTAAGAGTCCATGTCTTTATAGGTTTAAAATTTACCAACTGAAATTGATGTGAGTTTAATTGATAATTTTTCCGACCCACTTTAGTGGGGGGAAGGCGCTATATACTCAAATGGGTTTTTTGTTCAGTCAATTTTGGCTGATCGATATAATCATCGTAGAGAATTGTGAGTGGTATCATTAGAAAGCCCGTTCAGTGTAGAATATGCAATTAATTTTTTTTTTGATTTTCACTTTTTACTGGGAGTCATCGAGGTTTAAATTTGTGTGAATAGGAGACGATATTCCGTTGTTTTTATTCACATTTTCTGTATTTTTGACAAAATTTTCGTTGATTTTGCTAAAATATGTTAAAATAGTTAACGCTAGTAGGATTGATTTTATCTTTAAAGATAAAGGAGGGTTGCTGAATTTTTCGAGTCGAGTTTTTCGGCTAGAATTTATGCTAAATTTCTAAAAATGCAGATTATTTTCGTCAAAAATGGGTCCATTTTTAAGCCCACTTTCTTTAAAATTGCCGGAAAAAGACAACTTAAAACTGCGGCCATATTCTTGGTCAGCTCCCATAGAGAGCTAGTTGTACTCCCACTGGCTTTAAGAGTTTTCTGGAGTTATAATTTTGCCAGTCTTTCTCTTAAACGATAATTATAAAAAATGCATTACTTATATTTGTTATACAGAAAAATTTTGTTTAAAACTGATCTATTTCGCAACCATTTGAACAATTGTGTGTTTTCACAGACTCGTCGCAATATCAGGGTTGATCTTACGGTAAAACATTTTTTTGATTTTAATTAGGGGGCGGCTTTTTTTTCAAAATATTTCTGCATTTAGAGATTTTATGGAAATTACTGACGAGAATTTCAAATAAGGGCTCAATTATTGATAGGTGTTATCTAGAAAAAATGAGACCCAACAAACATATATTATTGAGTTATATCAGAGTTAAGCTCATTGTTTTTATGGCTCTGACCCATTGCTTTCATAAAACTTTTTGGATTTCTTATGTTTTGCTTTTATTGGTAATACTTTGTAGTCCGATGACTTCTCCCCAATCAACGATCTAATTGGCTTTTTAGAAGGTGTACGTTAACCTAGATAAGATTTTCAGTTGTTATCTAATGTCTCTAATGACTTTGATTATATCTGTTTTAAGAAAATGTCGGGGAATTTTTGAACTTTACCACTATTCTCTCTTATTTCGCTCAAACCCTGACGCAGTATCTAAAAAAAAGGCAGAAACTCATTTCCTGTCAGTTATAGTTTAATGTCTGTAACGGTTTTATTTTTAACTAATTGTTTCTTGGTTTTGATACTACGAGCTTTCATTTTTTTTCTCGGTTTTATAGAATCAATTTGTTTCCTTGTCGAATTACCACCTTATCAACAAGTGCAATTGAAGCAAAAGCATATTTGAAAAATAGACAGACTTGAAAAAGGCAAAGGCATATCTGAAGATGTTTATTGTTTTTATTGAATATCTTATGCTTTTGGGCTAAGACACAATTCTGTAGCAAAAAAGGTGAATCTTTTAAATTTTTGGCCTGTGTTTGTTTTTTTTGTTGTTTTTGTGCGACACATACCTGATGATGATATGCCTCAATTGCTTCCCCAGGACGTATAACTGAACTTATTTAAATATTTTAGTTTATAGCTTTTGTTTTAATGACTTTCAATTTAAATTTTTAAAAAAGTTTTCAGCTGTCTCTCTTTGGCGCTCATTTTTGTCACCATGTATCTCAATCTCACTAATAAGCAGTTTCAAAAAGTTTCTTTTATTCCAACTTTATGTCTCTGTTAATTCTATGTTCTGACTGATGGCTTTGACTATTGAATTTCATAAAAAAATTGTTGAGAATTCTTTACTGATTAATTTTTGGGTTTTTTGGTTGTCGTCTCTCAATATTCCATTCATAAGGAAGACCCGTTGATGTCCAAATGAAAAACAAGTGATGATTTAAAGTTCTTACAGATAACATCTTATAAATATAGTGCCTTTAACACTGTGGTTTCAAAAAATTGTTTGTGAAATTTTGGCTTCTGCCTGTATTTGTTGCTATTTTGTAGTAACGTGACTCAGTCTGAATAATAACAGGCCCAATCCGCTTCCTGAGGCCTGCAGCTTAATCCATCTTTTTTTGTGGAGATCTTATGTCTGTTATGAATACTGAAAACCTTTGTTTTCGAAAACATGTTCGGATTTTTGAGCTCCGTCTTTTTTTTTCAGTCAATTTGTAGCTTAGTCTCTCTAAAGACAGTTCACATCACCTTTCCAGTGAGCTGTAATTAAGTCTTTGTATCGGTTTCTTTTAAATTTCAACCATATGTTTCTGGGCTTTGTTTCTACTGTTACTACGAGATTTCATAAAAAGTTTGAGATTTTTATATATTTGTATATTATAAAGGATTTTCTTTTTAATTTTTAACATTGATGGTAGGTGTCATTGGCTCTCAAATATTGCGCAATTGAACCTTTCTGACGCTCTTAGGGACAAATTTGTTGTTTTAACGGCTTCACTGCCATTTTCGCGCAAATTTGAATTGAACCTTTTAATTTTGCTGGTACTTGTCCTTCTTCTTGCAGTCCTATGACGTACGCTGGTTAACGACAGGTCTCAATTGCTTCCTATGGAGATATAATTGAACATTTGATTGATTTCAGTTAAAATCGAACAATAATAATGACTGAAATTAGTAGCTTTCAAAAATAGAAACGTATTTTTGAACTCCGCAAAATTTGCTCTTTTTTGTCGACCTGTTGCCCAGTC
This sequence comes from Convolutriloba macropyga, assembly GCF_964194025.1. Taxonomy (NCBI): domain Eukaryota; kingdom Metazoa; phylum Xenacoelomorpha; order Acoela; family Convolutidae; genus Convolutriloba; species Convolutriloba macropyga. Next base: position 34,338,332 of record NC_134472.1, read on the forward strand.
GACTGAAGACAGGTCTAAGATCTTTTCTAATGAGGTATAGTTTAATTTATGTTGTTTAAGTTTTATCTGATGCAAATTTGATTTTGCTATGATAATTTTAAATATAGACATGGAGTCTTGGTCATAATTAAAGTTTGGTATCTGGTTATTATTGTTTTTTCCAGTAGTCCTATTAACAACAAGTTTTTTCGGCCCTCTAACGTGGCATTATTTTATTCCATTAGTAGTTTACTGAACGATAAGTATAATTGCGAAAGTTTTCTATCTCTTCATCATTTGGTAGCCAATTACGTCAAGAATGTGGATAAGCGGGGTCGGAACATTATGTGCGTACACATATTGCCGAGCCTCCTTGTGCCTGATTTTGTAAGGAATTAGTTCAGTTGATGAGGTGGATCCACTGTTAGCATTGTTAGCGCAGAATTATTTAATATTGAGTGGAAGTTTATTCCCATTTTAGATGCTTTTTGAGAGCAAGCTCCATTTGCGTTCAATAAAAGTAACAAATTTCTGAGCAAATACAATTGATGAAAATATTATTTGAAAGGAAAATAAAATTTTTTGGGGTCTTTCCCATTATAGTTATAGCCCCCATGAAATTATAGCCTCCCATTGTGGTATAAATACCATGATGGGGGGGCTATAGGTTATGTGACAACTCAGCTGGGGGGGGGGGTAAAATGGGAAAGACCTATTTTTTCATACAAATAAATTTTCCATCACTATTTGATAGAAAAATATACTTTTAGGTTTTGGAAATTCTCATTTGGCTGATTAAAAACTTCCCTGCTGTATATCGGATTTCATCAACAGATCACTTATTTTAGTTTTTTCACGCAACGTAAAGCTCAAATCGTTGTTTATGTTGATTCAATTTAAGCATCGCAAAAATTGTCCTGCAAGTGTTAACAGATAAAATATGGCCAGCAAACTATGCCGTGAAATAGCAACCCTTAATTGCCACTCAACAGAACATCACAAGAGAAAAGATACAAATTGTCAATGACGTTTTGATTTTTTGTTTTCAGTTATATTATTCAAAGTTCTTATTTCGTCTTCTTCTAAACTGAATGCTATTAAACGTAATACAAAAGTCAGCTAGCAATCGCTCTAACGAACGTAATGCACTATGACGTACTAGGCAGGCTCTCATTAGTTTATCCCTTATTTAATTTAACTCACTTTACCTTGACAATATTAACTATATTGGATAAACATGTTCGAACGATTTCTAAATTCCAGTCAGTCGAAACATTGAGTGATTGAAGTCAGAAGTCAACAGTGAATGTCGTGACCTATGTAAATCGAATAACGTGATCTAAATGTGAAACCATTTAGAAGAATGGAAGCCTTATGTAAAAACCATAGCATGTCAAAAGCTGACATAGAATCGAATAATCGAGAACAGATCTGACTTGATCAGCAGTTTAATGAGTATTGCAAGTAATACAGACAAAAACTAGTTTCATGACTGAGGAAGAAAACAACAGGAAAAGCAAATAAGCATCCTTCCAGTCTGTGCCCCCTCAGCTTAATTGGCGCAGATTATTTGCACTCCCCCAGACGCACGTGCCATATTTTCACATGATAGTTCACTATTTAAGGACACGTGCTCTGTAACTGAGGGAGAATAGGGTACTGTTGGTGAAAAACGCAAAGAAACCGCAATTAATTTGTGAATGCTTGCTGTACATGTATTAAAAACTAATGTTCTACAGAAAAAAGGGATCTTTTCCGTTTATGCCCCCCAATACGTTATGCGCCCCCCAGTTACAGAGCACGTGCCATTACATAGTAAATTACTATGTAAAAATATTGCACGTGCGTCTGGGGGTTGCAAATAATATGCGCCCACTAAGCTGGGGGGCACAAAAGGAAAAGATCCGAAAAAAGAATGAGCCCAACATAAATCATTGATAATAATACAAACCTTGCCGAAACATGATATCAAAAATAGTTAGAAGAAAGGTTGAAAACACAGGGCAAAATTGTTTATTTGCTGAGATACTTTTCCCTCATATTTATTTTTTCTTGCAAGATTGTAAAGAACAACCAATCTAAACGTGACGGAAAAGTAACGTACCATTTTCGGCCACTAAAATCTAACGCAAGAGCACAGTCTCAAAAAATAATTTACTCCTTGATGTCAACAAATTTCGAGAGAAAAAACTAATCTTTGAAAAACAAGGAATATCTATCAAAGCATTAACAATTCATGTATCTCTTTAAAGAGGGTATATAAATTTTTGAACGTACCAGAAAGATACATATCATCTCGAAACTGGGTCATTCTAGCAACTGCTTCCGATGAAGTATTTAAGTACATTGCAGACAACTAGGGCCAGCTGGGAGACTCTAACTCAAATTAAAAAAAGTTGACCTCAACTATTTATTATCTTCAAAAATAAAAATCTTGACAGTGATATCTATATAACCGCAAGATGATTACATATAACCGCAAGCCGATATAACCGCAACCGCGTTCAAAACCATGCAGAAACAAAAACACTTGAAAAAATGTTTTTTTTCTGTACTAACCTTTTCAAAACCAATTTTTGTGGAAAGGAATACAAAACTACTAACAAGCAGTTTCAATGAAAACTTCCCTGATATATCACTGAAAATTAAACATAACCAATCAATGTTCTCAGCGACTGAAAAACGGTTTTGGGAAGCTAGCTTTAATTGACCGGGGCGCGGGCAAAATTCAAGCACCAAAACAGTCGGAAAAAATTCGATTAAGCAAAAAACGGCACAAAAAATCGCTGGACTATAATAATTGCTACAAACTTCATTTCAGAGCAATCGAAAACCTTAAGAAATTAGCCAAAAATACTAATTATAAAACTCTTAAAGTTTTACTCTTCAAAACCGATTTTATCTTGCCAGAAAGAAACCAGTTGCCCCCCACGCGCAGGCAATATACATGCATCATTGATCTCTTAAAATCATGAGCGCAAATGAAGTAGAAATCAATTAAACTTTTCGTGTTTAAGTTTCGATTACCAATACATATACAACAATAACCAGTTATAAAAAGGAAATCTTGCTTTGTTTGACAACACCCCTACAATTGTTGACCAACATTAAATGAAAACTCATATACTATTAACATAGAAACGGACCAAGAAAACTGCACCGTTCTGAGATTAAAAACTTCAATCAGTCCCCTTTTCGGCTTTAATTACCGCCCTCCAATCAATTTTAGCACGCTGAGCACTTTAAGCACCACTGAAGCCCAGCTATTGATTTCAATGGAGCTTAATTTGCACGGGGTTTTACCTGCTCATCCCCTTATAAAAATCAAAGTCACTGAAATCTTCCCTGATATATTACTGAAAAGTAGACACAACCAAACAATGTTCCAAACAACTGACGAGCGGTTTAGGGAAGCTAGCTTTAATAACGGGCAAAAGTCAAGCGCGCTGCGTTATGGGCACAATGATGTGTCCGGTTGGGGATTGAGAGTGAAGTGAGTGGGGGCTGATGTGAGGCGGATGAAGTCTGGGGAACTCCATGAACTGCCCTCCACACCGTGAATTTATGTCTTAAAAACAGTTTCGGTGGACGGCATACATGGAACCAATAAACCAAATGGCTCTAAGAGCACTCTCTTTCCCCTGGGCGTTACCTGTTTAACTTGTATTTGAGGACGAAAAACAAAACAGGTTAAGCAGAAAATTGCACAAAAAACTGCTGGACTAATATAATTACTATAAACTTCATTTCAGAGCAATAAATGAACTGAAGAAATTAGTCGAAATACTAAAACAAAAAACGCTTATATCCTTTGACTTCAAATACAATTTTTTGTTGCCAGAAAGAAACCAGTAACCCACGCGCAGGCAAAATACATGCATCATTGCTCTCTTAAAATCAGAAGGGCAAATAAAGCAGAAATTAAAAAAAAAATTTTGTGTTTAAGTTTCGATTGCGAATAAATATACACCGAAAACCATTAATAAGAAGGAAGTTTTGCTTTGTTTGACAACACCCCCTACAATTATTGATCATCGTTAATAGAAAACTCTTGTAGTAATAACTCAGAAATGCATCTTTTGCAAGAAAATACGTCGTTTTGAAATTTTAAACTTCAACGAGTCCCGTTTTTAGCTTTAATTAATGCCCTTCAATCAACTGTAGCACACTAAGCACTTTAAGGACCACTGAATCCAAGCTAGTGATTTCAATGGAACTGAATTCGCGGATACTTCCCGGATACTTTACTGAAAATTAAACATAACCAATCAACGTTCTCCAACGACTGACGAGCGCTTTAGGGAAGCTAGCTTTAATTGATGGGGGCACGGGCAAAGGTCAAGAGCGCTGCGTTACGGTCACAATGATGTTTCGGGTTGGGGATTGAGAGTGAAGTGAGTGGGTGATATAGGGTCGATGTGAGGGGGATGAAGCTTGGGGAACTCTATGAGTCGCCCTTCACACCGTGAATTTTTGTCTTGTAAACAGTTTCGGTGGATCGCATACATAAAGTCAAAAAGCCGAATGGCTCTAAGACTACTAACTGTCCTCTGGTCGTTACCTGTTTGTGCTGTTTTTGTGGACGAAAAGCCAAAACAGTCAGAAGAAAACGGGTTAAGCAGAAAATTGCAAAAGAAATCGCTGGTCTAATATAATTGTTACAATCTTCATTTCAGAGCAATCAAAAACCTGAAAAAATTTACCAAAATACGAAAAACTAAATTCTTAAAGTTTTTGCCTTCAAAACCGATTTTATCTCGCCAGAAAGAAACCAGTAGCCGACACGCATACATGCATCATTGTTCTCTTAAAATCAGAAGGGCAAAAAAGCAGAATTCAATAAAAATTCTCGTGTTTAAGTTTCGATTACCAATACACATACACCGAAAAACAGTTTTAAGAAGGAAGTCTTGCTTTGTTTGACAAGACCCCTGCAATCGTTGACCGACATTAATTGAAAACTCTTATAGTATTAACTCAGAATTGGATCTGCAAAAAATGCATCGTTTTGAGATCAGAAACTTCAATCAGTAGCTTTTTCAGCTTTAATTAAGGCCCTCCAATCAACTTTATTACCCTGAGCACTTTAAGGACCACTGAAGCCAAGCTGGCGATTTAAATGGAGCTTAACTTGCACTGGGTTTTACCTGCTGTTTCCCTTATAAAATCCAATTTCATCGAACAATATATGGTAACATTTTACAACAATACAGCATAGCACAAATACGACCCAATTTTTGGATTGGAAAAAAACGTCTGAATAATAGTCATTGAGAAACTGACGTTGGCTATTAATGGACTGACAATAATGAATTCAAAAGTATCAACTAAGTCGAGTTGTTTTATGCCAATTTTATTAAAATGGAATAGGCCAAACCGTTGTTCAGTTCAGTGAGGAAATTTAAGTTACAATGGATTATGATGCCGGATTATCTGTAATGCTTTTTGCATAAATTCATTGCCATTATAACAATTTTTTTTCAAAAGTTTATCCACCAATCGAGGAAAAAGGTTTCTTTACGACATTTCTTGTTAACTCATTCAAATTCAACGAATACTCATTCTTATTGAAGAAATTATGATTTTATTCTTAGACTTCTATTACCGTTTTGTTGCGGCGTTTTATTTGTTTAATGAGATATTATTGATATCGGGTTTTTTATTGGTCGATGAGCTATCAGAAATTACAACGGTTGGTCTAATCTCTTATAACGCTATGCAAACCATTATAAATTCAAAAAGGTGCAGTCGTTTGTAGACGCTGGTTTATGAAAACAAAATATTGGAATTTTTTTCATAAGGAAACCGACCCGGGAACGCTTTCAGCACCCTCATTATTATAATTGAGTAGTAAGACACTACATTCAACCACGGCTCCTTTCTTTCAGTTCACAATCTTGATTTTTCATGATTCGTAATTTCTAAAGATACACATTTCTCCAAATTTGCATTTTCTGTACTACTACAGACTTCAATAAATCAAGACAATGTTTGAGCAGATATCAGCGTCTTGACATTTGTATTGAACCCTAGTCTGATCAGAGGTCACTTCGGTCTGGGACGGTCTGATCAGAGACGATTTCGGTCTGGACCTCAGCCTGGGAATCTTTCCAATTTAGTTCTCTTATCTTTGTTCTGCCAAAAATTGTGACAATTTGCAGATAAGAATTGCGATTAGTGGAGTTTCATACAGATAGATGTTTTAGAGAACTCCGATATTAAATAATATGCTTATTAATAAATTCTGACGAGCAATTAATTCTAACCAAATGGGTGTCTAGTAGGAACCAAAATGAGGCGAGACGATGCAACCATTGATAGACCCCGTTCCCGGGTTGCTCATCATACAAAGTTCCTAGTAGTCATACTAAGTCATATATGATTTCTTAATATTCGTACAAAAGCTGCTGCCAATGTGATTTACAGTTTTAAGCCTTCTCGTATGCTTTTCTCCCATGAAAACTTAAAACGATGATTTATGATTACTTACAAATATCAGTAGTAAATATAGGGAGCACTGGGAAAGGGGGGGTTATCATGCCATGGGGATAATAGGGTATAGATTTGCATGGGGATAATAGGGTATAGATTTGCATGGGGATAGTATGGTATATAATTGCATGGGTATAATATGGTATATAATTGCATGCGGATAATATGGTATATAATTGCACGCGGATAATACGTTATATAATTGCATGCGGATACGTTCTTATGCGGATAATGTGGCGGTAATTGTCTCGCCGTCTGACTTTCTTTTTCCCCTAACTTGACCGTCCGCTTATTGAACTTAGGCTAAAGAAACTTTCGTACAAATTGAACTGAAAATAAAAATTGAATCAGGGGCGTTCAAATTAAAGCAACACTCCAAACAAAATCTGAACAAATCTCGCACAAAGTATTTCTCAACACTATTTTGAATTCAACATACTATGAAATTGAGTTTGTACACTGTCCCTTTCACTGTTCGCCGCTACTTTCTGTAGCTTCTAAATCAATGAATGAACAAAAACTTTGTTCCTCCTCTGAGCTGCTTCTATCAAAGTCAACAATTTGGTCATCAGAAATGTCCTCATCTCTTATTCCTCCCGCATTAATGAAACCAGGATCGGGCGGCGAATAGTGGCTGGCATTGTCCAGAAGTAGGTTCAAGTTATCGCTACAGTGTTTTCTCATTCTTTTCTCCGGGGGTGGTAGATATGTTGGAAAGTCCCAATCCACTTCAGTGTCACAAAAAATTTCACTTGAATTGTCACTATTCTCTGTACTGTAATCCCAACTTATTTGACTTTGGTCAGGATCAAACTATCCGAGCGAACTAGACGTTTCGCTTTGATTATCCCCCAACACAGAAAAGTGTCCATATGGGAGCGTTCGCAACCCATCTCCGCAGATATATCTCTTATTATCAAATGCGGATAGAGATATTTTATTAGCTGTCACCGTTTTCAGTACATGATTTTCGGATGTTATTCTTGTATTTACCACTCTAACTGGTTTCGATGTTTGGAGAGTTTCTTTATATAATTCGTGGGTGAGAAGTTTTTGGGCTGCCCTGGTCACACCTTTAGCAGACAACTTGCGACAACCTAAACAAGGTAAACATGTTTTACAATAAACTATTAAGTTTTGTTATGTAGTTTCCTCCAACGCACTTAACTTGCATTCAAATTACTGAGGGAATGGGTTAGAAATTATTCATTGTATGGACTAACTTTTTGATGTGATTGAATACATCTTGGGTTTGAGGCACACAAACTCGGATATATAGTCTCCACTGAATTCGTCCTTGAATTTAAGGACTTCAGACTTATTGTTGTTGTCGTGAAGTGGGTGGTCTTCTGGATAGCATGAAAAATCGAATTAGTTTTTTACTTCCGCAGATTGGTTGGCTAAATCCTCATACAGATCTTTTGACTCAATTCTATATAAGAGGCTGTCTGTATCCGAGTACAATAGACGACATTGAAAGTTTTGTCGCATAACTTGATAATGAAAGCGGTACATATAGTACTTAGACAAGTCGAGCACAGTTGCATCCACAATAGTCGGCGTATTCCATGTTATAATTTTCGGCTTGCTGCACATAGCGGCCATGTTTTCCCCAAATATTTTGAATCTCTCAAATTCGAATTTCGAAACAAGTTTTTCTGCTCTCTCCGCATTTCGTGTAATTTCCACCCTCGACTGTCGCCTTTTCGACTCAATTGTTTTGCCATATACAGAATTATTCATGAGTTTATAATAATTCTGTTGGAATTTATTAGTTGCGTTTTTCCGCATATTGCTATTCAAGGTAATATACGGTTCGAGCCATCGTTCCTGATTGAATTGCAGCACGCGGTGAAGTTTCGTTATACGTAATCCAAGTTGCACATATAATTGGAGTAATTTATAATGGACTACGTAGTTCTTCTTGTCAAACAGTGTTTGCAGTAGTTTAGGGACCTTAGCTTCAGGAATATTGTACTGCTCTTTTAGGTTGATTTGGAAATCGCTTAGCCACACGTCTTGTACAATTTCCTTTACAAGCGCTAGCGGATAATCCCTTTGGTTGTCGTGAACGTCTGTAGGACACTCCAGATCCACTTCAGCAAAGTAGCCGATGGCAGAATCCTGAGGCATATTCAAGATCTGGCTAATGGAAACTTCATTGGCAAATCTAAAACTTCTGATCGGAAGCAGCTCTTTCTGCATGACACCCCCATACAAATTATTAGCGTCGAGGCACAACCCGAATGTGGAAGCCTCTTCTGGGTTGAAGCCCGGTAAGAACTTATTGTTGGCTTTGAAGTACCTCGTTTCGAATACGGAAGTAATTCCGCCTCTTACTGACTGTTCAATCATGTGCAGGTGCTCGGGTTCTGTCAAAAGTTCTACGCGTGCTTTTGTTATCCGTAAAGCTGCATCTTTTGCCATATTTGGCGCTGTGAAAAATTGCGCCACGTCCAATCTGTATGTCTGGAAACTGATTTTGCGACAGTATTCCGAACAGCAGGCCAGAAGGGCAACGTCCAGTTTCAAATAGGAATCGTGGTAGTCCTGCATTGTCTCACAGTTTAGCAGCTGCCACATCTTCTTCGCTTTATCTAATTCGGACTCATTGATTGATATTTTTCCGTTTTCCAAAGAATTCGTCCATTTGCTGAGAGCCGGCAGCTCCCTCTCCGCAAACTTTGACCGGTCGCTCATGTAGGAATAAGGGTAATAACCCTTCTGCTTCAGAAGTTGTCTGTCAGGTGCAGGAATATGGGCGAACATAGACTCCATTATACCAAACTCTGACTCTGGCAAGGACTTCACCAGCTTTTCGAGAGATCCGTTGAAGAGTTTGTAAGAATCAACGAAGCGTAGATATTCGTAAACAGGTACGATCTTCTTGTCAGCCCTCTCAACTCTATCAACTTGCACTCCCAGCATCATTGCAATGTATTTTTCGTCTGTTGCTGGTATGACGTTGATTGTTGTTGTCGGCTCGCACTTTTGCAGACTAAGACAAATATGATGGAGGTCATAATTTTGGATGTTGTGTCCAATTACGGGAATAAAATTGGAATTCCGGCGCGCTCTGTTACACTGTGGGTGGGCCCAACCCAGGAAGCCGCCGCTGTAATGGCAGTGGTCCAGATCTTTTTCGTCAGTTTCTGAGAATTCGTTTTCACAAATCCAACACTGTTTGCTCGCATCTTTATGAAGTGATGATCGGTCACCACGGAAGAAAGGGTGTTTGCGCTTCTGTTCGTGTATATCCTTAGCAAGTTTATGAATCATTTGAACGAAATTTTGCATGCAGTTTTCCGAGCTGTCCAAATGAGTAAATTTGGGCTCGGGGTTGCCGTGCTCAATAACAGTCAATGCAAAGCCACATGGTTCGTGAACTTCAATTGGTCGCGATGAAGCTCTCTCTTCACTTGGAGCACAGGAGGCCACTGGTTTGAGAAACGACTCGAAATCAAAATAGATGACTAAGGGAGCAAACCAAGTAGCTGACCAGTTTGTGAATTTGTATAAATTATTGTCTGGTTTTGGCATGCGGATAACAGCTGGTGGATTATTACCGCAAACTTCAACATGATCCTTAAAGTTATTAACATCCTTGTGACACAAGTAAAGACAGTTCCGGCATAAGTGAAGAGTTGACTTGAATTTGATGTTTTTGATGAAACAGAACAGCCTGCACAAATCTTTGATAAGAACGTAATGGTGTTTATCATTCTCATAAAGAAGAAGCAAATCGAGGCTCAATTCGGAAGTTGTCCTTTTAGACACCCGCATTGGAAACAAATCTCGGTTTTCAAATCCAAAAACGTTAACCTCTACGTCGTTAAGTGTTTCAAACTTATCAATGTCATTGAAACCCATGGGCATTGAAAACTCACCAGCAGGCTGAAGCGATGGCATGTTTTGATAGAACTCGGGTGATGTTAGATTTAAAGAGTCATTTCGTCCTTCTTCTCCCTCAAAATTGTTGCACTTAAGATAGGAAGCTGCGATAAAGCTGTAAATGAAACAGTTGTTGTCTGTATGGTTCCTTATGTTGAGAAGGGCTCTACAATTTTGTAACTTTGTTGGTAAGGCAATAAATGAAGATCCAGTGGCCGGTCTGTATTTGGCGAACCTAATATTGACGCGAATAACTCTTTCCAACATCCAACCACTTCCAGAAGAGGCAAAGGTAAACAACACAGCGAGCATTTTTTCCACCATTTCTACAAAATTGTCATTTGAGAGCCCTTCAGCGTACACAGGAGTCATCAGAGAGTTAGCGAAGATGGTGATACGCTCGTCGTCTTCATCAGGCTCACGAAATTGTTTGAAAAGTTGCAGTTCTGCTGAGAATTCAACTTTTTGCGGGCCCGCTGATAGTTTTTGATCAATCAGTTCCTGAATTCGCTCCTGTTTGAACTTCATGAACGCCTGGAGGTCTCTTGCTGGCACCATTTCGTCATCCGTGGGTTCTATTGAGTAGGATTGAAGACTGCCATTAAAAGCTGACTGATCGGAGGGTTGAGTAGGTTGAAACTCAGCACCAAAGACTGGAATTGAATGAACTGACCTTGCATGTTGGGCATAGAGGTGCGAACTGTTGAATCCGAGGTGGCAAGCCCGACAACAGTTTGTGAACCTTGAATGTTGAGTTTGCATGTGTTCCTCCAGTTCTTCTGACATTTTTCGAGATGTAAACTCACACAAAGAACAGTGATAAGTTGGTAATTTCATTTCATCTGGATGAAATTTTGTTTCATGGCGAGAACGATTTCCTCTAGTGCTAAGCACAGAGTCGCAATACCGAGAAGCAAAAGTCATGACGATAGAATATAACAACTTGACTTGAATATAACAACTTGAATTGAATTTAGGAAAGAATTGAATGATTCGGAAAACTAGTATTGCACTTTGTGGTAATTGCATTCGCTACGAAGGGTGTTACATGAAGGCATTCTGTATAACAACGTAGTTTGGTGCGCGCCAATTTCAAACATTTGAATTCGTCAAAGTTTATTGGTTGAAACTGGCGGGAAATTTTCGGTTCGAATTTTTATTGAAAATAAACGCAAAAAAGATATAAAACACTTTCCGATTTCAAAACTATGTGCTAGTAGACCCTCAGAGGGGTCATATCGAGTGTTGTTTTTGTGAATCACCTAAAAAGCGCATTTCAAAAAGCGGAGAAGCATGTTATTTTCTTTTGAGTTTTTCAAAAAATTACCATTTTAGACCTCTTAAAAAACGGGTGGTTAGAGTTGTCCTACGCTGTCAAGTGTGATGAGCAAAATTGCTCCCCGGGACGAAAAACATAGGACCACACTAAAAAAATTGCTCTAAAACGAACCGAAAAAAAGTTATTTTTTCTGTCAATCATCATAAATCAATGTCATTAAATGACAATTACATGACAGAAACATGTGTCTTTTTTCTGAAGCCTTTTTCGATGACAGGTGTTATGAGAGAAATTGATGCCGTGGGTCCACAATGTGCAAAAATGCAAAGAAACGCGATCTAACATCTTTCCTTAGGGTACTTCATATGCTAATTAATGCCAGATGTTAATGTGACATTGATGACCAGATGTTTTGGAAATCGGTGAAGGAGCCATTTTTCGGCCATGATGCTTATGACCAAAAACATCCAGCATGTTCCCACAAAGACATTGGTATAAAAAAAATTCCAATTTTTTTTTTTCATTAATTAGCAATTATGTTAATTAGTCACTAATTAGCCGTTAATTAGGCGCTAATTATCTCCGTAACGGTTAAGTTAAATTTGACGAGCGTGATGAGATGTTTTGCAGGACACAGTGTGCTGAGAACCCCTGCACCATCAGTTTCATCCCAAGTGTTTTTTGAAGCCCTCATTTTTGGGGTCAAATGTCAGAGGTCATCTATCAAAAAAAAATTTTTTTCTCAATTTTTTCAAAATTTTTTTCACAAACCTGCTTTTTTTACCCTGTTGAACGAGAGCGCAAAGCTAGGCGGTGCTGCTAGAGGACGTAAAAACTTTTTTTAACAGAACCTAATGACATCATTTGGGTTTTCAAGTGCAATTTTTCGAATTTTATCTCTGACGGATTACAATTTTTGACATTTTTTCCAATTTATGAATTGGTTTCAGAGTTCATATGCTGCTACTCTTTTGGCATAATGTTAACAGGTCTTTTGAGCCAAAAACCGCACACATTTTGCAAAACAGAAATTGTGTTAATTCCATATAACTTTAGGCTTAACAAGCAGATGTTTAGAATTTTTATTGATTCGAAAGTCTAATTGTGGATTATTACCACAAAAACTAAACAGCTCATAGTGATTGCAGTACATGAATGCCTGCTTGGAAAATCATATCTGTGATTGCGTCATAGGGGACAGTAAAAATCTTCCCTGAACAAGTCCGAACATGATCACTCACTTGAATTATATTTTTGTCTAAGTTTTGAATAGAAACACAAAACGGACAAAAAAGAAGTTGTATTACAAATTCAAGAAATAGAAACGAAGTAAAATGTATAACTCAAACACGCACAAATTAACATCTCAAAATTGAAACAGTTTTTTATATGAAAGTAAAGTTTCAAGTTCTAATTAAGTTAATTTAATCGAATAAGTCCATCAAAGAATTTTCTGGTCGCCGCTTTTTTGGTGCACCGCTAACGTTTGGAGTCTCTGAACACGTGGGTGTTTGGAAATTGTCGCTCAGAGCCTCTCGCTTTGGCGTTTGAAAAGCTGTTCCGGACAGAACGTTCTCGTCAAAGTTATCGAAATCGTTTGGAGGGTTCCTGATTTCAGCAAAGAGAGATGGGCTGGGTGCCGGCGTAACAGTTGGACTTGGGTCAATTGCCGGTGTTGTGGGTAGACTAGATAGTGTCGATTCACTGTTTGGCGAATCAGGTGATGAACTGATTCCCCACAAATTGGCCAAATCATCAAAAGCTTGATATGCTCCGAGTTGATTTTCAAACAAGGGTACGCACTCACAGTCGTAGCGGTAGAGAATTCGTTTGGTTTCTTCAGGTAATGTGTCCATATTACAATCTTGAAATGCTGGCAATACATTTGCAGGTAAGTGACCTCCTGAGGTAAGAATGCTGCATTCCGAAGGGTCTGTTTTTTCGGGCAGGGCGGCAATTGCATTTATAAGAAGCTTTGGAAGAAGACAGTGATGGTAAGTGTTCCAGACATTGTCTTGTTTTCGTTGTTGGATGAGAACAACAAAGTTTTCATAAACTGTTCGATAAACCAGAGTTCTTTCACAGGAAGACTCTGATTCTGCGAGAATTTTAACCGACATTTCAAAAGTTAAGTGTTAAAAGAATTCAATTAAACAGATTCGAATTTGTTGCTGGAAACAAACTGCAATTTGACTCAACACATATATGAATGCCGCCGAATTATAGCTCAGGGTTTCTGTGTACAACTTTTGCATTAGTTTCACGTAAGCTAGAGGGTCACATCTGTTTTTAATTTTGAGCCAACATACACACAATTTTAACTTGAGCGTACCACAGATTGTTATCTAGGGTTACATCTGTTTTCAATTAACTGTTGTTATATATTGTGTTCAATGTGTAGTTTCTTATCTGAGGTCACATGTGCTTTTAATTTGTTGTGTATATGATTGCTTTATGCCTTTGAAATTGTGTTCAACATGTAAGTTTCTTATCTGAGGTCGCATCTGTTTCTAATTTCTAGTGTATATGAGTGCTTCGAAATTGTGTTCAATATGTATGTTTATTATCTGAGGTCGCATCTGTTTCTAATTTCTAGTTTATATGAGCGCTTTATGCATGTGAAAATTGTTCAAAAGATCACATTCGTGCACCATATGTTTGCCATAAAAATTGTAATGAACAGACGCAAGTACGCCGTAGGCGTACTTGAGACTGTATTCGCCAATCATTTGTTTTTAATTGAGTGTTTGATGACACACGTGTAATCCAAGCTTGCCGCCGCCCCTGAGTTGGAGCGTTCACAATAATTGTTAAGGGAAATAATATCAAGTTGCGCCATGCCTTTCACTTCCACTAAAGACACAAAATTCGGCTATTGTTATTTCGACATTTCGAAAACTGATAAACGCTTGATCAGAGCAACTGTGAAAACGTATGAAAGGACGGGTAGCTATGTGTTTCTAAAATTGTTCAAGAAAGCGGAAAGCGATTACGAATTTCAGCAGAGAGTTTCTCTAACTGTTCAAGAATTTGAGAACTTGATTGAAAAGTCAGCAGATATACGCTCTCAGTTCACAGAAGAGGAATCAACAAAACCCCCTCCAGCAAAAAAACCACGATTCCAACAAAAGTCAGAAGAAATTTCCAAGACCAGCAACAAAAATGGTTGAGGCGATGTACGAGCGTTCACCACATTACTTTAAACAATTTCAAAAACAGTTCAAGTTTCAGATTGTCGAAGAGAAACCTACCCTATCTAACACAAATGTTTATGCAGTGTGTGCCCATTTTGATTCTGAGTTTTGCGGCTTAGTAACTAACCATTATCACGTTTTGCTTGATACAACAACTTTCGAAAAGGAAACTTTGAAAAGAAACCAAAATTTTCCTGTGCCTTGTATTTTTACAACCTTCAAATTTTTATTTTCGACTGCAACAACTTTGGAGATTAATGGAGACGTTTTTACAAAGCTCAAATTGGCGGTTGAATTCAACAGCTCCGCAGATAAAGTTGACTCACAGACAGTAGGCAAACAACTGCCAGCTTTTGCCTGCCACAATAATACGAAAATTAGCAATGCAAAACAAGTGAATATATATCAAAAACCCTGTGCGAAGATGCCAGTAGTTGCTCAAAAGACGATCTACAACGCTCGTCCTCCATCGAAACAAGTTCAAACTGATTTTGTTAATAGTGAAACTATCCGAAGAGATGAAAACATTTTGTCTGGTCCTCATTCTGGTGCTTTTTGTCAAATTATGGATATTTTTGTTAGTGGATACGGAAAATTGAATATAGATACTGATTTGTTGAGTGTTCGCCTTGTGTACGAAGAAAAAATTAAATTTTGAAAAAATAATATATTGCAATCAAGGAAGGGTTAATACAGCATATGAAAAGCAAAGCGAATTAATTGAGCATCACTCAGTTTTACAATTTTTTGTGAGTTAAAAATATAATGAGCAATATAAATACAAAAAAGTCCACAAAATTTTGAGTTTTTACTTTGAATTGGCTGATCCTTCAGTAACTGATAAATTTTTGCATTTTCTTCTAGAGAAATTATTCTTTGGTAGACATCTTTGTATGACGAAATAGACTGTCCGAGAGGATCAGCAAAGAACAATTGATCCTCCTCCTCTTTCTGGCACAATAGTAACCAATGGGTGCCAAAACTTTCTGCAGTTGCTGCGTTAACAATTAGGAAACTGTTTGGTTTCAACTTTTGGGGAAAATTATTTGCAGCGAAGACACCCAGAAATTTATGCTTGAGTAAAGCACATCTTTGAATAAGATCATTGATATCATCTTCGTCCATTTTTTTAGTTTGTCAAAATGTGATTCTTTGATACTCTTCTTGCACTATCAACAAAAATTGTACTAGCTTTTTCACCAATAATGAAAATTTCAATATTGTTTGGTAAGGCCACAGAAAATTTTAACTCAACAGATATTGAACAGTTTGTTAGTTCAGGGTGAATAAAGTCATGGGATGCTTGTTGGGTACTGGTCAAATCAAAAACCATTATAAAATGGTTTGGGTAATCTGTCAAACTTATTCCATGTCTATTATCAATGTCAGCTAGATCCGATATTGTATTAAAGTAAAGACGTTTGTCGTCAGCTGTAGATATTGGACTATCTGCCACAGGCAAACCGTTTCGATATACATAAATCTGCTCTAGGTTGAATTTTCGGAAATGAAATGGATTTTGCCGGTTGTTACCCAGAAAAGCTTCATTTGTATTTAAGCAGATCGCCAGTCGGCGAATTGGTTCTCTCGCAAATATATCTTCTTGTTTCCAGCTGTGTAGACCCGTTGAAGCCAGAAACGTTTTTGTGAGCGTTTCAAGGTAAGGATAGGAGGCGGGACTACTCAATAATGTTTTCTCAATGGCGGACACAACAGTGTCATTGAGGGTCATCTTCCGCACATACAAATTAGCTTCGACAATTTTTACTTTGTATTGTTTCGCAGCATCATCAGACATTATGACAAAATCATCAATTGAGCGTCTGAATGCAATTCGAAGTGTCACACCACTTAGCAGATGTCTGTCGCAAGTGAAAAAGTCTACAGCAATTTTGCCATAGAAGGTACATTCAGCTGATTGTCTCACCAAAGTTTTTCTTCTGTTCACTTCTGCAGTTGATAGCGTTCCCGTGTTTTCCTCATAAGAGTAGCCCTGACAGGCCAGCCATGTATTTTTTGCATCTTTATTATGTGAGAACTCGGTCTCAATGAAACTTTTTTGAGCATAATTTCCGTTAGCGTTTGAAATTTTCAGTCCATTAGCAGACACTGTACAATCAGAGAATAGTGAATGTAACACATTGTTGCAAAAGTAGGGAGAATCTGTTTTTGTAATGTCAGCGGCGGCTGTAGCGTCATATTTCAAATCAGCTTCAGAAGACTGGACAATTTTACATTTAACTTCGAGGAAAATTTTTTGTAAATCAATGAAGTTGTTTCTGTCACCAGCGACTTCAAATTCTAACATGGGTCCGTTTGGGCTGTAGATTGAACCCAATTTTTGACAAAAACTACCATCAAAAGTCACCAGCAGTGAGGGTTTTTCAAATAAATCCAATGAGCTGTGAGTTGCTTCTGATGGTAACAAATTAGCGATCATCGTTCACTTTAGCAAAAAAATCCGACCGACTTCTTTTTGGTGCTCTATGCGTTGAAATTTTTGACATTTTTTCCAATTTATGAATTGGTTTCAGAGTTCATATGCTGCTACTCTTTTGGCATAATGTTAACAGGTCTTTTGAGCCAAAAACCGCACACATTTTGCAAAACAGAAATTGTGTTAATTCCATATAACTTTAGGCTTAACAAGCAGATGTTTAGAATTTTTATTGATTCGAAAGTCTAATTGTGGATTATTACCACAAAAACTAAACAGTTCATAGTGATTGCAGTACATGAATGCCTGCTTGGAAAATCATATCTGTGATTGCGTCATAGGGGACAGTAAAAATCTTCCCTGAACAAGTCCGAACATGATCACTCACTTGAATTATATTTTTGTCTAAGTTTTGAATAGAAACACAAAACGGACAAAAAAGAAGTTGTATTACAAATTCAAGAAATAGAAACGAAGTAAAATGTATAACTCAAACACGCACAAATTAACATCTCAAAATTGAAACAGTTTTTTTATATGAAAGTAAAGTTTCAAGTTCTAATTAAGTTAATTTAATCGAATAAGTCCATCAAAGAATTTTCTGGTCGCCGCTTTTTTGGTGCACCGCTAACGTTTGGAGTCTCTGAACACGTGGGTGTTTGGAAACTGTCGCTCAGAGCCTCTCGCTTTGGCGTTTGAAAAGCTGTTCCGGACAGAACGTTCTCGTCAAAGTTATCGAAATCGTTTGGAGGGTTCCTGATTTCAGCAAAGAGAGATGGGCTGGGTGCCGGCGTAACAGTTGGACTTGGGTCAATTGCCGGTGTTGTGGGTAGAGTAGATAGTGTCGATTCACTGTTTGGCGAATCAGGTGATGAACTGATTCCCCACAAATTGGCCAAATTATCACAAGCTTGATATGCTCCGAGTTGATTTTCAAACAAGGGTACGCACTCACAGTCGTAGCGGTAGAGAATTCGTTTGGTTTCTTCAGGTAATGTGTCCATATTACAATCTTGAAATGCTGGCAATACATTTGCAGGTAAGTGACCTCCTGAGGTAAGAATGCTGCATTCCGAAG
The DNA here is from genome assembly GCF_964194025.1 of Convolutriloba macropyga. Classification (NCBI taxonomy): domain Eukaryota; kingdom Metazoa; phylum Xenacoelomorpha; order Acoela; family Convolutidae; genus Convolutriloba; species Convolutriloba macropyga. Next base: position 34,356,682 of record NC_134472.1, read on the forward strand.
GGTCTGTTTTTTCGGGCAGGGCGGCAATTGCATTTATAAGAAGCTTTGGAAGAAGACAGTGATGGTAAGTGTTCCAGACATTGTCTTGTTTTCGTTGTTGGATGAGAACAACAAAGTTTTCATAAACTGTTTGATAAACCAGAGTTCTTTCACAGGAAGACTCTGATTCTGCGAGAATTTTAACCGACATTTCAAAAGTTAAGTGTTAAAAGAATTCAATTAAACAGATTCGAATTTGTTGCTGGAAACAAACTGCAATTTGACTCAACACATATATGAATGCCGCCGAATTATAGCTCAGGGTTTCTGTGTACAACTTTTGCATTAGTTTCACGTAAGCTAGAGGGTCACATCTGTTTTTAATTTTGAGCCAACATACACACAATTTTAACTTGAGCGTACCACAGATTGTTATCTAGGGTTACATCTGTTTTCAATTAACTGTTGTTATATATTGTGTTCAATGTGTAGTTTCTTATCTGAGGTCACATGTGCTTTTAATTGGTTGTGTATATGATTGCTTTATGCCTTTGAAATTGTGTTCAACATGTAAGTTTCTTATCTGAGGTCGCATCTGTTTCTAATTTCTAGTGTATATGAGTGCTTCGAAATTGTGTTCAATATGTATGTTTATTATCTGGGGTCGCATCTTTTTCTAATTTCTAGTTTATATGAGCGCTTTATGCATGTGAAAATTGTTCAAAAGATCACATTCGTGCACCATATGTTTGCCATAAAAATTGTAATGAACAGACGCAAGTACGCCGTAGGCGTACTTGAGACTGTATTCGCCAATCATTTGTTTTTAATTGAGTGTTTGATGACACACGTGTAATCCAGGCTTGCCGCCGCCCCTGAGTTGGAGCGTTCACAATAATTGTTAAGGGAAATAATATCAAGTTGCGCCATGCCTTTCACTTCCACTAAAGACACAGAATTCGGCAATTGTTATTTCGACATTTCGAAAACTGATAAACGCTTGATCAGAGCAACTGTGAAAACGTATGAAAGGACGGGTAGCTATGTGTTTCTAAAATTGTTCAAGAAAGCGGAAAGCGATTACGAATTTCAGCAGAGAGTTTCTCTAACTGTTCAAGAATTTGAGAACTTGATTGAAAAGTCAGCAGATATACGCTCTCAGTTCACAGAAGAGGAATCAACAAAACCCCCTCCAGCAAAAAAACCACGATTCCAACAAAAGTCAGAAGAAATTTCCAAGACCAGCAACAAAAATGGTTGAGGCGATGTACGAGCGTTCACCACATTACTTTAAACAATTTCAAAAACAGTTCAAGTTTCAGATTGTCGAAGAGAAACCTACCCTATCTAACACAAATGTTTATGCAGTGTGTGCCCATTTTGATTCTGAGTTTTGCGGCTTAGTAACAAACCATTATCACGTTTTGCTTGATACAACAACTTTCGAAAAGGAAACTTTGAAAAGAAACCAAAATTTTCCTGTGCCTTGTATTTTTACAACCTTCAAATTTTTATTTTCGACTGCAACAACTTTGGAGATTAATGGAGACGTTTTTACAAAGCTCAAATTGGCGGTTGAATTCAACAGCTCCGCAGATAAAGTTGACTCACAGACAGTACGCAAACAACTGCCAGCTTTTGCCTGCCACAATAATACGAAAATTAGCAATGCAAAACAAGTGAATATAAATCAAAAACCCTGTGCGAAGATGCCAGTAGTTGCTCAAAAGACGATCTACAACGCTCGTCCTCCATCGAAACAAGTTCAAACTGATTTTGTTAATAGTGAAACTATCCGAAGAGTTGAAAACATTTTTTCTGGTCCTCATTCTGGTGCTTTTTGTCAAATTATGGATATTTTTGTTAGTGGATACGGAAAATTGAATATTGATACTGATTTGTTGAGTGTTCGCCTTGTGTACGAAGAAAAAATTAAATTTTGAAAAAATAATTTATTGCAATCAAGGAAGGGTTAATACAGCATATGAAAAGCAAAGCGAATTAATTGAGCATCACTCAGTTTTACAATTTTTTGTGAGTTAAAAATATAATGAGCAATATAAATACAAAAAAGTCCACAAAATTTTGAGTTTTTACTTTGAATTGGCTGATCCTTCAGTAACTGATAAATTTTTGCATTTTCTTCTAGAGAAATTATTCTTTGGTAGACATCTTTGTATGACGAAATAGACTGTCCGAGAGGATCAGCAAAGAACAATTGATCCTCCTCCTCTTTCTGGCACAATAGTAACCAATGGGTGCCAAAACTTTCAGCAGTTGCTGCGTTAACAATTAGGAAACTGTTTGGTTTCAACTTTTGGGGAAAATTATTTGCAGCGAAGACACCCAGAAATTTATGCTTGAGTAAAGCACACCTTTGAATAAGATCATTGATATCATCTTCGTCCATTTTTTTAGTTTGTCAAAATGTGATTCTTTGATACTCTTCTTGCACTATCAACAAAAATTGTACTAGCTTTTTCACCAATAATGAAAATTTCAATATTGTTTGGTAAGGCCACAGAAAATTTTAACTCAACAGATATTGAACAGTTTGTCAGTTCAGGGTAAATAAAGTCATGGGATGCTTGTTGGGTACTGGTCAAATCAAAAACCATTATAAAATGGTTTGGGTAATCTGTCAAACTTATTCCATGTCCATTATCAATGTAAGCTAGATCCGATATTGTATTAAAGTAAAGACGTTTGTCGTCAGCTGTAGATATTGGACTATCTGCCACAGGCAAACCGTTTCGATATACATAAATCTGCTCTAGGTTGAATTTTCGGAAATGAAATGGATTTTGCCGGTTGTTACCCAGAAAAGCTTCATTTGTATTTAAGCAGATCGCCAGTCGGCGAATTGGTTCTCTCGCAAATATATCTTCTTGTTTCCAGCTGTGTAGACCCGTTGAAGCCAGAAACGTTTTTGTGAGCGTTTCAAGGTAAGGATAGGAGGCGGGACTACTCAATAATGTTTTCTCAGTGGCGGACACAACAGTGTCATTGAGGGTCATCTTCCGCACATACAAATTAGCTTCGACAATTTTTACTTTGTATTGTTTCGCAGCATCATCAGACATTATGACAAAATCATCAATTGAGCGTCTGAATGCAATTCGAAGTGTCACACCACTTAGCAGATGTCTGTCGCAAGTGAAAAAGTCTACAGCAATTTTGCCATAGAAGGTGCATTCAGCTGATTGTCTCACCAAAGTTTTTCTTCTGTTCACTTCTGCAGTTGATAGCGTTCCCGGGTTTTCCTCATAAGAGTAGCCCTGACAGGCCAGCCATGTATTTTTTGCATCTTTATTATGTGAGAACTCGGTCTCAATGAAACTTTTGTGAGCATAATTTCCGTTAGCGTTTGAAATTTTCAGTCCATTAGCAGACACTGTACAATCAGAGAATAGTGAATGTAACACATTGTTGCAAAAGTAGGGAGAATCTGGTTTTGTAATGTCAGCGGCGGCTGTAGCGTCATATTTCAAATCAGCTTCAGAAGACTGGACAATTTTACATTTAACTTCGAGGAAAATTTTTTGTAAATCAATGAAGTTGTTTCTGTCACCAGCGACTTCAAATTCTAACATGGGTCCGTTTGGGCTGTAGATTGGACCCAATTTTTGACAAAAACTACCATCAAAAGTCACCAGTAGTGAGGGTTTTTCAAATAAATCCAATGAGCTGTGAGTTGCTTCTGATGGTAACAAATTAGCGATCATCGTTCACTTTAGCAAAAAAATCCGACCGACTTCTTTTTGGTGCTCTATGCGTTGAAATGGTCTTTCTGCGTTTCTCGCCTACTTTCATCGGCTTGCCTCGTATTGATTTCCTCCGACGTGAAGTAATTCGTCGAGAGCCGCCAGTCTGTTTTTTAACAGTTTTTGAAATTGTGTTCTTAATTGCTTGTTTAGGAGATTTTTTGTTGCCCACTACATCCAGAATCTCTGGTACACTTTGTTTCAGGAGCTCTTTCCCGATACGTTTAGCAGTTGGCAAAATGAAGCGACGTGCTAGGGGCAGTGCAACACGTCCAATTCCTGCAGCTAAAGCTCCAAAACCACTTCCTCTTTGTCGATAATGTTCAGAGAAATGAGGCAAAGACGTCGCTTGATTAGCATAGTAAGAATCCATTTTATTGGGAAAACTTTTTGAATTGTAGTGTTAGAATAACTTTTCCAGTTCCCGAAAACGGAACTAATTGTCCTGTTTCCGTCCGCAGTTCAATTGAAATTGATTGAATTGTGTTGGTCAAAAGTTTTTTGTAGTCTAAATTTGTAAAAACGATCCGATGAGTTGGTTCAAGCTCACATACACTACCGTTTTTCAGACGTTGTTTTGAATCAATGACTCTCAAAAGAGGCGCCTTAGTGTCACCGACGTATTGGTATTCAATTATGTTTGCATAGATGAAAATAAGATGCTTTCCAGCACAAAGGTCGGCTGGAAATTCCCCATAATATGCTTTTGTATCATCACTTTTCATAAGCCTGTTTTCATTTGGATTCATTTTGTACCCAATATGAATTCCGTTACCGTCAGGAATACCTTCAAAGCCAATGATGCTGGGGATTTCTTCACTGGGAAACGTAATTCCCTCATATTTCCCCAGCAAAACTTCGTATTTTCCAGAGCTCTTAATTTCTCTGAAAGAAAAATTGGGTAATCCAACTGTGCGCTTAATTGTGGCAAGAAGTTGCGCCACCGTATCAAATGTTCCTGGCATAAAAGCTTGTTTTTGCCCGCTATAAGGTCTAGAAATAACATTGGCTCCAGAAGACATCTTTTGGGAGTCTTCATAATCTTTTAAGTTGTATGCAGTCAGATTTCCGTTTACAATATTTTCTATTTTTGTTGGGAATATGATTTCACTTAGCGCCACTCGCCAATCACCTGAAAGTTGGATTTCGTCATTAAAAAAATTCCGAAATGATGCAAGTGTGTTTGAATCAAATATTTCCATTGAAGCTGATGAAACCACGTGAACTGTAAACTCGTCTTCAAACCGGTTATTGGACATTTTCAACGAGAGGGAGCCTGACAAGTTGTAATTCTGGTTGATAAAATTTTCCTTGAATTGGTTTGTTGTTAGCGTCAACTAAAGAGTATGTTGGTGGGTTTAATGTATGTATTCCCGTTATTTCAAAGACTTCGTCTGTGAATGATTGCTTATAACTTTTCCGGAAAGCTTTGTCCTTTTTAACTATTCTCACAAAATCCCCAAGGTAAAACTTGGGCTTCTTAGTTGTGCTTTTTTGCGCGATCAATGACACTAACCGCGGCACATCCTTTTTGGTAACTTTATTTGGGGCAAGTTTGGTTACCCGATTTACTCTCGAATTGATTGTTTTCACAAATTGGTCTAATTGGTCAATGTAGGAATATGTCCACTTTTCTTCAAGGTACCGATGAATTATCTTTTTTAGTGACCTAATGTTCCTCTCTGCAAATGCAGACTTTTTTTCGCTGAAAGTACTGTATAAATGAATTCCACGTTTGTTGCACAATTGTTTGAAAGCTCCAAGAAACTCTTTACCATCGTCAACCCACACTTATTCAGGCTGCTTATTTTTGATCATCTCTTGGAATGCTTCAGCTGTTTCCGTCGCATACTTTGTTTCCAAGGGTTCCACACGCAAATATCTTGATAGACAGTCAACTGCTACCAAGAGATATTTTATGTTACGGTTATATTTTGCTAGTTTGTCAACGTGCGCCAAATCCAATGACCAAATCTCATTAATGTCTTTTACAAAAACTTTAAGCCGGGGAAATTTTAATCGAATTGAACGGTACTTTGTGAAAGACGGTTTTGTCTCCAAGTAGGACTGCACTTTGCCTAATGGTAGCTTGCTCTGATTATTTAAGCGTTTTGTGCTTCCATAGGAAGCTGGTCACTTTAAATAAAGTTGTTCCAAACGTTTTACCTCAGGAGAAGAAAGACCATTTCTTTTGACTGGTCTCTTTTTTGTCTGTCGTTTCGTCACTTGTTTCTTCGTAATCTCCGGTTGGGTTTGATTTGGATCCACTACTGCGGGGTTTTTCTCGGCTTGGGTAGAATTCTTGTTCACTTTCTGACGAGTTTTCCAAGATTTGCTTGGCATAAGTGTTTGCAACTAAATGTGGTGATATATCGAGAGCAGTCAAAATTTTTGAGTACTTTTTAATATCAATTTTTTTTGTGCTTTGCTGTAAATTATACAAAAAAGTAGAAACTTTAACGCCCAGTGGTTCTTTATTGATATGAAGTACATCGTTTCCTCCAATGGAAATGACGTCAGATTGCATAATGTGTTCAAGTAAGATTTCAGATCGCTTAATTTTGTTTTTCTCCATTGGTTCAAGTTCAGATATTATAGACTCAAATTGAGAAATTTTTTGTTTCTTTAATATTGGTTCAATCTCACTGTCTTCGCTGACTGGTTCTGATGTTTCTTCTTTAGTAGCCTCCTTGTTTTCGTAAACACTGCTCATAGTTTCAACAGGCTTTTCTTCTTTTTGTGGTTTTTCAGATTGATTTCTTTGAAATAGTGATAGTTGAGCTGCCTTCTGTTCATAATTAGGGTTTTCCAAAATTTAATTTTTACAGGTTGATGTGACAAAAACATTCGTTTTGGAATTAAAATGAATTCTTCCGTATGCATTATTCTTTTGTCAAGTATCGATAGCAAGAAAATCCAACAATTCTCACCAATTCTGTTTCTTTGGCTAAAAGTCTCCTCTTTAGTTTCAAACTTGTTTGATTAGATAATAGTGTTTTGAATGATTTCTCGTAGCCTTCTAATTTGGTTTTATTAACTGGAACGTTTCCATTGACAATATTGAGTAAGCACTCGCAAAGGAATTTAATGAACTTATTTGGAGCTGTCTTGATTATTTTTCCTACTTTTGAGTCCGATGTATCTAGCATCTGCCGCAGCATACATAGTTCTTTCTCTCTCATCAGTTAAGTTGGTGATAACAGCTTTAGCTGATGGAAGATAGAAAATTGATGGACCTGGAGGAACAATATTTGAACAGTAACGTAAGACGTCGGATGTTTTTGGATCTAAGTCGATTAACAAATGACCAAACTGCTTCCTGATTGCTAGCTCATAACTTTCCTTCAAAAATTGTGTGTTATTCAGTTGTCGACCAATAAAATTAATTTGCTGTGTGTCTCGTGGTGATTTGAACAAAATTATGTGTGTTGTATTCAAATCAATTGTTCTAGACCATTTGCTCTGTTGAAACAAGTTGTGTTTAACATATATCACACTAATGTTTCTATGTCGCCCCGCAGTTGCTAATTTAGAAAACTCTTTGTCGTTGAAAATTTCTTCACATGAATCGTCAAAAACAAGCAGACAGTTTTCTAACTCTGAAACGAGTTCAAAACCAGAAAACCGTTTGAATTCTACGTTCAATTTTTTCTCTAATGACTGATAATTTGGCTGATCATGCTGATAAAAATAAAAGATTTTTGGAAACTCTGGGGAAAAAGTGCCATGTAGTAACATTTTGAAAATCAGCTCAGTTTTTCCGCAACACGATGGCCCGCAAACAGCCATGAACAACCTGTCAGAAGTTGAAATTATTTTGTTCATAACTTGGGATTAGGAAGAGCGTACCCAACTGTGCACGAGAGTAGAGAAAACCAAAATGTTGATTCTTCGCAATCAAGTTTGAAAAAGACTAATTTGATCAGAGAAACAGTTATGAGAAATATTATTATTGAAATTTGTGTAAAATATACCACTTCTGATCGAGGTAATCTCGAATTACAGAACCTCCAAGACTGTCTTTCTTGGTGCTCGGCGTCGAAAACCAAGTCAGTTATACCTCCGCCCGAATCCAACTGATCTTCTGCTTGACTCATTTTAAAAATTTATTTGTGAAAAATGAATTGCAAACTTGTTACAAAATTATTCAGCGATATATATTTCATACAACACATATTCAGAGTCTTTGTCATCATTTCTGTAAGTGATTGTATAATTTGCATTTATTGAGTCTACTTTATCTCTGAAAACAATGGACTCTACATCGTTTTCTTTCACCCGCCGCTTGATTTCTTTGGGAAGACTCTCATCGTCCAGAGACATCAGAATTGGTACTGCACGCTTGGGCATAGGTAAAGGGGTTAGTTTCAGTCTTTGCATTTTCTCTTGTATAGACATGGTACAATTGAAAGTATTCCACAAGAGAAAGATATTTCTTAAAAGCTTCTATTTCAGCGCCACCACACACAATCTGCTGTTTTCTCAGAATTGTTTGTCCACGAGAGTCAATTCTTTCCTCCTTGACTAGTGTTACAGTCAATTGATTGTCGGGCGCTATACAACTGTAGACTGTCAAACTTGGAGATAAACTCACTTGAAGCAGTGATGGATTTGTCTTCTCTGGACGTCGATTCATTCATCAACCAGTGATAGAACAACAGGGCTTTCTTCCTAGCGCAATGCCTGCTCTTCTGTCTTTTTGGGCAACTCAGTGCATGTAGGTTGCAAACAGGAGTTTCTCGATACAACTTCAAATGTTCAACTTTTGGACAAGACAATATCTCTAAATTTATTACGTTTTTTTGAAGTAGTTCCGTGAGAGTACTTGTTTTCTCTTTGCCCTTGGCGTAAAATACGGCTAATGGAAATCGAAGAATAATGCTGTCTATGATTTGTTGCAAATAGCAGTAAGGATATTCTCCGGTTTCCCAGAGGAGACCGTGCAAAAACTTAGAAACCCACTGGTAAGACTTTTGATCACTTGACGAGAGCGTTCTGTATGAATTGGGAGGTAGAAAAGAAATTATGTCGATAAAGTTCTCAGTAGCAATAGCAAGTTCTTTAACTACGAAGCCAGATTTATTCCGAAAACCTTCAAAGTCGAGAACAACCGCTCGTGATTTCAGCATTCCAACATACTGAACAATCGTCCTTTGAAAGTTTTCACGTAAAGACAAAATGCAAGGCCGGTCACGTGACCAAGATACTCGTTTGTTACTGGACAAGGTAAAACGTATGAGTAACCCGGTCCTTTTTCGCTAAACTCATAAACGAAACCCGCAGCGTCATGAAGAATAGCATGCAATCTCAAAATTTTGAAAGATTTGAAATATTTGTCCAGCGACGAATTATCAATACCAATTATTCCCCCATAGGGACGAAGTTTAAGAGCAATGTCAAGATCAATGTTGGGATCCAAATGCAAACAAGTTGCTAAAAAGTACACAAATCTTTCTCCATAGTCAGGATAATTTTCTTTCAAAAATAAATAGTTTTCGTGAATACTTTTTATGTCTACCGTCGCAATCGTTGATGCCATTCCCTTCACCAAAGTTTTTCAAAATGAATTTATTTTTTCCTTACTTGCCTCCCCAATTGTTTTGTCCTCGCGCTTCACTCTTCCCCCATATTGTTTCCGTACATGTAAATACATTAACTTTTTTCACCATGCTAATAATCCATACGATATTATCCCATGTAATAATCCATACGCCATAAAACTAAATTTAGACTATCCGCATGCATACCCTATTATCCCATGGCTAAGGATCATTCCATATTATCCACATGCAAATCTATACCCTATTATCCCCATGCAAATCTGTACCCTATTATCCTCATGCAAATCTATACCCTATTATCCCCATGCAAATCTATACCCTATTATCCCCATGCAAATCTATACCCTATTATCCCCATGGCATGATAACCCCCCCTTTCCCAGTGCTCCCTATATTTACTACTAGTATCATTTATGATTTCTTTGAAGTCATACAAGGATCGCACTAGGAAATGCGTTATGATTTGTACCACATCCTATATGATCCTTGTTTTACTACTAAGAATTGGAGACGTGAGTTACTTATTTCATGAGAACCTTCGATCTAGAAATTTTCCCAGGATGAAGTCCGCGACCCAAGACGGGTATTGGCCAGACCGACCATACCCAAAACAGGCATTGACCAGACCGACAATACCCAAAGATAGGTATTGGCCAGACCGGGCAGAATTTGGCCACCATTGGCCAGACTGAACAGACTTTGGACACCATTGGCCAGACTGACCGGACATTGTCCAGACCATTGCGCAGACCGAACAGACCTTAGGCCAGACCGTTGTCCAGACCATCGGCCAGACCGTTGTCCAGACCAATGGCCAGACCGAACAGACCCTAGGCCAGACCATTGTCCAGAACGTAGGCCAGACCATCCGCCAGACTGTTGTCAAGATTAATGGCCAGACCGAACAGACCTTAGGCCAGACATTGTCCAGACCGTAGGCCATACCATCCGCCAGACCGTTGTCAAGATTAATGGCCAGACCGAACAGACCTTAGGCCAAACCATTTTCCAGACCGTAGGCCAGACCGTTGTCCAGACCATTGGCCAGACCGAACACATCCTAGGCCAGACTATTAGCCAGACTCATTTAAACGTGTATAAGCATCCAATAAAATTTATAATTTATTCGTTTCATTTTTTGAATGACAAATAAATATGAGATTTTAAAAAGAAATTATTGAAAAAAATCCGTCGATTTAAAGACAAATGCAAATTTCAAAAGAAGGTTAACGAAGTATTTTAATCATCTAGAAGTAGATGTTGTTTACCATTTATGGGCTGCTATTTTGAATAACAGTCAATACAGCACGCATTTATACAATTTGGGTCTTATTTGGCTTGACCTCTAGGCCTTGAAATTAGGTATTGGCCAGACCAAACAGACCAAAATATGGGTATTGGCCAGACCGAACAGACCAAAATATGTGTATTGGCCAGACCGAACAGACCGAAATTTGGGTATTGGCCAGACCGAACAGGCCGAAATTTGGGTATTGGCCAGACCGAAGAGACCGAAATATGGGTATTGGCCAGACCGAACAGACCGAAATATGGGTATTGGCCAGACCGAACAGACCGAAATATGGGTATTCGCCAGACCGAACAGACTAAAGTTGCCACTGGCCAGACGGAAGGCGCGATCCAAATTTTTTCCAGACCATTGTGGACGGTCGCACCGGACCCCCTGTCCGCGACCCAAGTCGGTCTGGCCAATACCTGTCTTGGGCCGCGGACTTCATCCTGGGTTGCATGAAACGGTACCATTAATACCTTAAAATCGACAAAGTCCGAAAATCACTCTGCTTTAGTTCTCGTGGTTAACAAGTCCACGAAACTCCCGTTCGGCTCGAATACTGTTCAAATCTTTTCTGTAGTACTCACTTCGTCAACAGTGGCCTCTCCTTTGAACTCAAAGACTAGGTCCTGCTGCCTGTATTGCTCTATCACTGTCGCCGCATCTTTATACGTTTTCAACCTACAACACGCCACAATCTCTGTTATCGACGTATAAACTGACGGTGAAGCAATGCTCGTGCCTCTTGTCAAACAAGTTTCTTTCAAATCATACTTAAAAATGAGAGAAATATACAAAATATGCAAAAAACTAATTGCACACCTAAAATGATTATCACTGGGCTGAGTTCGAGTGGTCACGTGCGGGGGGGGGGGGGGGTAGCCCGTTGAAGTTTCTTTGATTTCGTACAATGATTTCACGTTCATATATGATTTTACACTGACCATACTCGATTTGTCAGTACGATCCCAGTATAAAACCAAACTAAGGATGAGGTGCGCGACCCAAGCCAGCTCGCTGATCAGACGCAAACCGGGGGGTGCCAGAGCAATTTCATTCGCGGACTGGCTCTGGGCTTCCAGATCCAGCTCGGTCGAGCACTGGGGTACCCCGACTAATAATTTCAACGGTTGAAGTCGCAGTAATCGTTGGTACAATGTATTATTTTCTTAAATAGACGTCATTTTATGTAGATGGTTTTTGGGTTCTTCAGTAAAAAAAAATATTTGTTCCAAACAAAGAAAAATTTTCAGCTCAACAGCAATTACCAAAACTTGGTGGTCCTTGTTGTTAGTCAAGTAAAATGGGAAAGTGCTCTTCAAAAAACAATCCCATCGGGGGAATAATTATTTCATTATTTCGTTTTTTCGGGGGACTGTTTTTTTATTGGACCTCTTTTTTATTGGTTCTGGGCCAACTTTCCAGACTCTGTTAAACTTTCTGATCAGGCCGTGCAGACTCTGGATGAGGTCCTTACGCCTTGTGTGCAGCCCAAGTTGGTCTGATCAGGGCTGGCTTGGGGCAACGCATCTCAGTAGTATAAAAAAATGACTAGAACCTCACCGGGGGGGGGGGACATTTTTGGAAGCCTGATTTTCTCTGCCCAGCAACACCGGGGTGGGACACTTGAAAATTTTGAAAATCTGAATAAAATGTCCCCCCTATTTTACATATTTACATACATATATATATATATATGTATATGCATGTATATATGTATTTTGTATATGTATTTATGTGTATGTATATGTATGTATTATGTATATGTGTATGCATGTATATATGTATTGTGTATATGTATATATGTATATGTATATGTATGTATGTATGCATGTATGTATGTATTATGTAAATGTATATATGTATATACATGTATATATGTAACGTGTATATGTATATATGTATATGTATGTATGTATGTATATTTGTGTGTTTTGCTGTATGCATGTATGAATGTATTTATGTATGCATATGTATGCATGTATGTGTATGTGAGTAGCTATATATGTATGTATTGATGTATGTATGCATACACACACATACATACATACCTACATACGTACATACATACATACATACATACATACATACATACATACATACATACATACGTACATACATATATGCATAAATACATACATACATACATACATACATACATACATTCATACATACATAAATACATACAAACATACATACCTACATACATAGATTCATGCATACATACATACATACATACATACATACATACATACATACATACATACATACATACATACATACATACATACATACATACATACATACATACATACATACATACATACATACAGATTTCAAGAAAAACAAGTTTTTACCTAAGTATGTACACAATTATGGTCATAATCACCTATGGCCGTGAATGCATACACAAATTGGTGAAAACAACAGTAAAACAACTAACCTCTTAGTAGATGTATAAAATCATTAATGACATATTAATTGGAGTGTCATCAGATCATGCCCAAACATGTTCAGGGTCACAAAACTTTCCAAATTAAATTGACCAATCGGAGTGCTTGATTTATTATTCAAGTTGACAACCAATCAGAATTGAAAGATTTATAAACAAAAACTCTAAACGCTCACGTTCAGTAAACAGTAAAAATGAACACAATAGGAACAAAAGACATCAAGCTCATTTATGAGAAAGTTTTATCACTGAGAGGTAACATAAACTATACACACATATCTTATCGACAATTATATTTCGTAGCTGCTTGTTCTTTGTTAGATCCAGAAGTTGACGGAGAAATAGCACTTAAAATTAGACCCTATGGTGGTTTCATTGGAATTGATAATTCAAGACTAGATCCCATATTGAAACGGAGCAAAGTGCTACGACTTCATGCTGCATTGCATGACGCCGCTGGATTTATAAAAGATTGCCGAAACAAAGGCCCTGGATATGTTTACGCTTTCCGTTACTCACCAGTAAACAATTGTCTTTTCGGGCACCTGACAGGAATATTATTCATTCTATCAGTGAAAATTTTTCATTCACAATTGTTTCGTGAATTGGAATGCTAGAAAAATTTGGCAGCAAAACCACAAATATTATTGTCCTCGCTCTCGAAGGTTTCAAACTCAAGTCATTTGGATTCATTATAAAAGAACTGAGTTTGTGTTCCAGTTACAACGATACAATATTTTTCAAACCGCCGCTTAAATTCGCTGATTTACCCGCACACGATAGACAAACTGTTATTTGGCTGACCAATAACCTACACGGTCTTGATTGGGACGAAGGTGATATACCTTACTGTGATTTGAAACAATCTGTCTGAGTTTCAGTTTCCGATTCACACGGAAAAACTTTTTTGCCAAAGGCATTGAAAAGTGTGAGCTCCTCAGTAAGCTTTTACAAAAAACTGTTTATAATCTGGAGGATCTCAATTGTCCTCGAATCTCAGAGATAATATCAGAAGAACAAGTTCCCTCCTGTTATCATCATTCAAATTTTCGTTCAACAAACGATCAATTATCAAACCACTGCGCGGAACGTAAAGCAAGAATATTTTCACAGTGGACACAAAGTGATGCACAGAGAAGACACAGCAACTTTAACAAATTATCTGTCAGACAACTTGAAGATATTCACTTGCTTGTCTCCACTTGACGATCAGCCGATTGTAATATTCAACAGAGTTCAGGATCCCTCTCCACCAATACAGAATAATTTTTCAAGCGATCAACAGAACCGAGCGAACTATCTCAACAACAAGCCAAACACAGCACAACAACCGCGTTACAACTCGCTTTATAGTACAGCAGCAAAACGTTATTTGGCAACCATTACTCTTTCTCACGACGAGCTGGACAGCTTTAGGGCTTTCCTGCCCGTGATAGATAATTTCTATCACTTCCAACTGTACGTAAAAAAAACAGAGAGCTCGAGAACATCGGAATCAGTTCAATTATGGCTATGAACAAAACAAATCAGAAGCCTATGCAGTACCCCAAAGAGCAGCGAATCCCACGTTGGAAGCAATGGGCGGACAAAAAAGTTCCTCAATTTAGATTGAAAAAAACACCACCAGAACGTGAGATATCACTTAATGAGATGCTGAATGAGTTGCGGTTATATGTCTTGGAGCACCCCGAAGTTGAAAAAGTCTTCAATCAACCATCGTTCGAGGAAAATGACTCATCAACCGTTTGTTATAAACTAGAGATAAAAAGTCATATTAAAGGTTTCAATTTGTTTGAGTTCTGGTACATGAAACAGTTGCCCAGTAAATAATTCAAAAATTTACATTTTATATCATCCTTGTTTCAATTCACTTTTCAATTAATTATTTTTCTCCAATGAATCAAAGAGACGAGGCTGACGCCGGTATCAGTAATTTAGTCTTTGATGTGAACAACAAAGAGAGGCCCCCATGGCGTTGTTGTTCAAATTCAACAGTGCCAAGGCCCGAAGTAATAATTTTTGTTCAAGTTAGTATCATTGTCTTAATGATCATTCTTTGCTTCTCTATGCTCTTTCTATTATCAGAAAGCTGTGAAGAGAAATCAATTTGGATTGCACTCTTATCGAGTTTAGTTGGTTACATTTTACCTAATCCCAAACTATGAACAAAGTTATCCTTACACATGACAGGGTATTCATGTCTATTGTAGGACCAAGTGGTTGTGGTAAAACAGAACTCTTATTTCGAATGCTAAAAGGTTCGACCTTTTATCCACACTTTGAAAAAATTTATTATTTTTACAAAGAGTTCCAACCACTTTTCAAAGATATGCAACGAGTTATACCAGGGATTGAGTTTCTAAAATACTCAGGCTTTGATATAACAAAAAATCTATCACATTGTCTGCTTATCTATGACGATTCATGTGAAGAAATCTTCAACGATAAAGAATTTGTAAAAATAGCTACCTCAGGACGTCATCGCAAATTACATGTTATATACGTCAAGCATAATTTGTTCCATCAAAGCAAATGGTCCAGAACCATTGATCTGAATACAACACACATAATATTATTCAAGTCGCTTCGTGACATTCAACAAATTGAATATCTTGGAAAACAGTTGAATTGTCTCCAACTGAAAAAAGAAGCATACAAACTAGCAACTGCGGAGACCTTTGGACATTTGATGATTGATCTCGACCCAAAAACCAGTCAGGGTTTAAGTTTTTCATCGCAACTAGTTGGACCGGATCCTTCTACTCTTTTACATTTCGTCCTCTGAAGCAGTCACTACAACAATTACAAATGAAAAAGAAACATTTGCTTATGCTCAAGCAATGGGCAAATAAGAGGAATGAGAACACAGCTCAAATAGAAATATTACATCAGGGCGATTTCATTTGGTTCTTGAGTGACTGTGTGATGAACGTGCTCTCTGGAGTTGTACAAATCAATAAAGTTGAATTAAAAAAATTCGAGAAACCACTACGTAAACTTGCAGACAGGCGAGTTGAAAAAAGTGAGAGAATCAAAATCTTTCGATCAGACTCTGGAATTCGTCTAATTAAACTGATTGCGTTACCTTGTATAGCTTTTCTGGAGCAAAATGCACACTGAAGAGTTTGTGCTAATTCCTCGTCAAATGTATGCGAATGAACAACCTCAAATTGCCCAACTTCTCAACAATAAAAATGTCCGAGAGAAAGCAAAACAAATATCACTGTTGCAAAGAAGCAAGTCTCCACCAGCACCTTCTACCACGCAACAAGACACGCAACAGCAGACCGATAATATTTTGGAGAATATCAAAGATGAGTTGAATGAGACTAGAGATGACAAAATTGATACAAAAATTTCCAGGGAGCGAGTTTTGAGAGATATTAAACACCTTGACAGAAAAAATTTGAAAAAGCGAGCATAATATTGGAAAAAATAGAAGAGTCAGAATCTCTAACGCTGGATCAGACATCAAGACTAATGGTTAATAAGTCAAGCACGGGAATTCTTGTCGCAGATTTTCTTTACGATCTACAACAAACAACATCTAAGCTTTCACTTGAACATTACAAAGTCCTGACCTTTCTAGATATCAGTTCACAATTAACTTGTAATACATACGCAAAAAAATTTCTTGCCTTATCACTAAACGAAAAGTTACAGTTGTTTGAGGATGAACTAGAAAACGAAGAATCAGGAGTCTCGAGAACAGAAGAATCAAAAGCTTCTGGCGACGATGAAGTAAGCTTTGAAGATGCAAAAGACGAAATCCAACCGTCTAGCTCGTGGACAAATTACTTCCTCTCACTTTAAACAATTGAACAAATTATACACAATAGGTAGTGCAGCTTTTGGTAGCATTGCTAATTTGAAGAAAGCCAGTGGTTTACCAAGATCCAAAGTGGTTCAATACCTTCAGTCGAAAGCCCCATACACAAAATACAAACAATTCATAAAAACTTTTCCGAGACTAAAAGCTGTTGCATACAGAATAAACGAAATCTGGTCTGTCGATGTGGCGTATATGGATAAAATTGCCCATCACAACAATGGAGTCAAATATTTACTGTGGCTGTTGATGTTTTATCGCGATACCTACGGGTGCAACCAATAGAGGCTTTATATGCAAAAGATGCTGTTGAAGCGTTCAAAAAAATGATAAAGCAGAAAAAACAAGAAAGGGTTTGGACAGACAAGGGATCCGAGTTTAAAGGTGAATTCAAAACATTTTGTGAAAAGAAGGAGATACATTTATATACAACAGAAAACGAAACCAAGTCGGCATTTGCTGAGAGGAATATTCGATCGCTCAAAAACATTATTCACAAATACCTGGAGGAAAATTGGACTTGGACTTTTCTTAAGGAATTGCCCCAGTTTGTAAATACTATAAACAGTCGTGTTAATCGTGTTACCCAACTTGGACCTAATAAATCTTTTAAAAAACATGAACCGTTTCTAATATCCCTAGCAATTAGCACAAAAAAGTACAAGCCGAAATACGAAGAAGGAGACCTGGTTCGGATTGCAAAGCCAGACGAAATATTTAGGAAAGGTTATAAACAAAATTACACAAACGAAGTCTTCACAGTATTCAAGGTTGCCACCCTCAGTCCACCAACATACAACCTTATAGACGCAAGCAACGTTACAATTAAAGGTAAATTTTATGAACCAGAATTAGTCCAAGTGAACGTCATTCCTGTCGAAAACTAAACATGAGTATTAATAAAGAATTTACTATTGATTTGATATCAAATGCATCAATGGGAATTTTTACCAATAATACTATGGCCAAGTTTCGAAATCAATTTGCCCAACCATTACAGTTAGATGGAGATTGGCAAGTTGCCCTTGCTTCAATATCATTTCCATCAAACATCAATAATGTAAACTCAGCCGAAATAGTTGCGTATGTCAGTTCTGGCGCTGAACTTGATGCTTCACATAACCGCACCGGACAACTTCGAAGAATTCGCAAAGGTATATACAACAGTTCAGAAGAGCTTCTGGAAGAAATTTTTCGAATCGCTCAGTTGAAACAGTTTGACTATGATTTTGACACTGTAACGCAGAAGTTAGTTTTGAAATTTGGACCTAACGAAGGTTTGTCATTCGAAGATGAAGAAGTACCCAGTATTCTTGGTTTTAAAGGAATAAGAGATATTTCGAATCATAGTTTTATTCATATTGGTTACAAGTCAAAAAATGCAGGCAACTCTTTGAACCGACATGTTGGAGATTTTCCAGTTGATATCACTTGTGGATCACAGTTAATATTTGTATACATTGATATAATTGAACATCAGAACGTTGGTGATGTGAGAGCTCCGGTAATAAAAATCATTGAGACTGAAAGACGTCTGAGAAACGGTAGCATAAACACAGTGACACCCATACACCACAAGTCCTACACAAATTTGGATTACAAGCCAATATTATCAAACAACATTCAGAACATCCAGGTAGAGTTGAGAAACGAAACTGGAAAACTAATTCCTTTTACTGGAACCGGAAAAGTTATAGTCAGTTTAAAATTTCAAAAAAATTATCTGATATGGAAGCACACTACAGCAATCAAGCATCTCAATCAATGCCGCATTTTTCCGGACACTACAGACAAAGAGGCAGCGGTTTTGGAGCGCTTGCTGCAGGTATTGGAAGAGTTGCTCTGCCATTAGCACGCAAATTTCTCTGGCCCGCAGCGAAAAAGATTGGTCGTGATTTACTGGTTCAGGGAGCACCAGAGTTAGTAGAAGTTGCAACCAAAAGAAAGTCAGCAAAACAAGCACTGAAAAGTACAGTAGCCAAAACAGCTCGCAGACAAATAGGTGGATCTCTTCAATCACAAATTGCATCAGGTTGTAAAATAATTAGACGAAAAAGACGACAATACACAAGACCTCGCTCAAACCAAAAACGAAAAATCTCAACCAGAAGAATCATTTCCCAAAAACCCCGTCCAAAAAGGAGTCGTTTGGATTTTTTCTCGCGAAAAGAAAAATGCGAACTAATATTGTAATACCATCTGAAGCTACTCACAGTTCTTTAGACTTATTTGAAAAACCACCTTTGCTGGTAACATTTGATCAATCATTCGAGCAAAAAACCGGACCGCTTTATTCGCCCTCAGGATCATCATTGGAATTTGAAGTTGTTGGTGATCGCAACAATTTTATTGACTTGCAAAAAATTTACCTGGAGATCAAGTGTCGAATACTTCAAACAGATAGAACGGATTTGCGCTACACAACTGGTGACGCTAATGCCAGTGATCTTCCATATTTTGCTAATAATATCCTTCATTCACTTTTCGCCGACTGTACTGTTTCTGCAAATGGTATCAAAATTTCAACAGCTAATGGACACTATGCACACAAAAGTTTCATAGAAACTGAATTCTCTCACGGTACAGACGCAAAGAAAACCTGGCTAAAATGTCAGGGTTACGAGTATGAGGAAAACCCGGGCACTATTCCAGCAGCAATATCAGATATAAGAAAAAGAACAGTGCGACAATCCGCACGCATAACGTTTTATGGAAAGTTGGCGGTTGATTTCTTTTCGTGTGAGAAACATTTGGTTAGTGGAGTTACGTTACGCATTTCAATGAGAAGATCTCAAGATGACTTTGGTTTCATCAGTGAAGACGCAGCGAAACACTACAAGGTTAAAATAGATGAGGCTAATTTATTTATCAGGAAGATGACGGTGTCAGATAATGTTGTAGGTGCAATTGAGAAGACATTATTGAAAACTCCGGCAATTTACCGATACAATGAAGTAATTACCAAAACATTCTTGGCTACAACAGGCCAACAAAGCTGGAAACATGAGGACATTTTCACTAAAGAGCCAATCAGAAGAGTCATTGTTGCATTATGCGTTGGTACAGCATTCATCGGTACCAATACCGCTAATCCATTCCATTATCAAAAATTTGGTTTAAGAGAGATAACCATTTATCGAAATGGTTTTGCAACGGCTGGAACTCCAATGTCAACAACTGACAACAAGAGGTTGTACTACAATTCAATGAGTGCATTAGCTTATGTAGAAAATGGCCATGGAATACCTCTGAGTGAGTTCGCAAACCATTATATAATGGTATTTGATCTGACCAGCACTCAAGAGGCAACCCATGACTTTATTCATCCAGAGCTCACAAACTTATCTTTGTCTGTTGAACTCAAGTTTGATGCAGCGTTAGCTCATAACGTTGAAATATTTTTTCTTGGTGAAAAAGCATCTACGATCTACATTGACTGACTCCGCAAGAAACGCATCTAAAAACGCTCTTCCCATGATCACATACTAATGGACGAAGATCAAAGTCATCTTCAAGTGAAAAAGTGTAAACACCTCAAATTCAAATTCAGAGGGGTTTTTGCCGCTGATAAGTATCCTCTGAACTTGCAAACGAACACATTTATTATTGTTAATGCATCACGATCCAACTCTATTGGAACCCACTGGGTAGTGCTAGCTAAACGATATGCATACCCAATAATATACTTTGCAGATCCAATGGCTCTACCCTTGACTACCTACAAGGATATTTTCAACCGTTTACAACAGTGTAAAGACTTGGAGATAATGATGGATATCATGGAACATAGAAGAGACATTCAGTCTCCATTGCAATCCTCAGACTCCCAGCTTTGTGGTTTATTTTGCATATATATTGTTCATTATTTTTATAGTGAGAAATTTCCATTTATACCTGATGTAAATGAATTAGAGTTGCTAGCTTTTGTAAAACATATGAAGTAAAACTTAATTTAATTTTGAAACAACAACATTTTTTGAATATCAATTTTTACAAAATTGAAAGGTTATGAAAGAGTTTGCGGTTTCTCGCACAAAACTTCCGTGGCCACTAAGCAGAATATCCATTATCTGATAAAGAGTTGAGGAGTGTTCAACTAGCATAAGCTGGCAAAACCGTTTCAAAGTTACATCAGGGACTGTAGAAGAACGTTTGTTTGCCGTAAAAGTACTAATAGATTTTACTGCTGCCTCACTCAAGGGTGCAGGAAGTTGTTTCTGGTTCTTGGTAACTGAAGACGAAGAAGTTGGTTTTGAAAGGTACTCAACAGCAACATGTAGTCGTGAAATTATTGCACCACGTTTAACAAAGTCTTTTTGCGTAGGCTGAATAAGTAATTTGAAACAGTTAACGAGACACGGTATCACCGCAGGTACATAAAGAGAATAGAAAATATTATCATCCTGCGAACCAAATTCATACATAACATGATAATGATTGGAGCCAAATGTACAACCTTCGATAACTGTTGCAGATGAATGATAACCATATGCATAATTTTCACTTGTTGTGTTTTCAAGTTTTGGTTCCGTCTCACAAATATTGTACTTGAAACGTTTTTGAAATTTCTTGAAATATTCGGGACTGTTCTCATACATTGCCTCAACCATAACGAACGAAAACGAAAAAGCTAATGAACAAACTATGAAAGCATAAACAATGACAGGAAGCAAAAGGTATAATAGAAATTATTCCGAATCCTCATCGACTTCTACAGACGTTTTTGTTATTTTCTTTTGGCGCTGAGTTGGTGTTTTGCCGGCTCGTTTTGCTGGACGTTTTGAGTCATCAATTGAATCTGGTTTTAGAAGTCAATCGATCAAGCCAACTGGTTGATCAAGCATTTGTTCTAGTTTTTCAATGTTCTGACATATCAACCGAAACTCTGCCGCCGAAACTGTAATTTTTTGATTGAAATCCCAATCGACGTGTTTACTATCACGTTTGAACAATTTCAAGGATAAGTAGGTGCCAGTGGTATGATAAGTCTTGACAGCAGCCCTAACAAGCCGTTTTTCATTGAGCGAAAGATCCAAATGAAAGTCGCTGTACTCAGCATCCTTAGACAAAACATTACCCATAATGTTGTATATATCGAGGCAAACTGTATCAAAGTCATCTGAAATGATGAATGACTAATACATTACTGTTTGTTGGAATGTAAACAATTTAAAACCCCACGCCAAAATGTCTAGACAATATAACAGCTAAGCAAACAAACCCACCCACCCTAGCGTGTAAACAAATCTATACTCCTCTATATCAGCTCTGATGTTTATACGAAATATGAAATTCAAAAGATCGGAAAATATATACCCTGCTGAATCAAGACCCATTCAATGTCACAATTGTCCAAGGTAATTTAAAATTTTTTATTCACTAATGCAACATCGCCGGGCCAAGCATTATAAAGCCATAGCAGAAAACAGTTTTACAAGTCCCGACCTTTAAATCTAAATACTGACAAATTTTATTAGCAATGGATAAATTAGCTCGCCTCCTCGAGTCTATTTATATTTCCCGAGAGAACCCCAATTCAACTTAGTTCAATATGACATAATTCTATTTATAGACATGACGGAATAATGATGAAATGGCTAAGTCAAATAAACAAAAACGTCTGCAACAATTTTTCAATCTATCCGCCATTGTTCTTTCTTGTTGTTCAATATAAGTTTTGTGAAAATTGTTTAGTTCTTTGGCATCTTATTACATTACTGCAAGTCTTTTGTTACTTAACCTTCTTCTTGCTTTCATCCTGCTTTTCCTTGCAGTTCCATAACATATAAAAAACAATTTTTCGGTTCTGATCTTACTAGAATTGGTTCTAGACTCTGCTGTTAAGTCTTTTTAAAAATTTCTTTGAAAGAAAACTGTTTGCTTTATTACCGTTTAAATCCGTAAAATCGGAACAAAAACATATCAATTGTTTATCCATCATCTGCAATATGGCTGCTGAATATTTAGAAATTGCAAAGACAAGTGAGCGAGGCACTCGAACCCTTGTGCGAATGTGTCACAACTTCAAAAATATTGTCCTTGTGCAGGAATGCTTTGATGACAAGACAGAATCATGGCACATAAAAAACAGCTTTATTGTTCCAGTTAATTACCTTGAACCAATACTTGAATACACAAAACAAAACGATTTATTTCATCTTAAAAAAACGCCAGAAAAATTACCAAGACAAGAAGAACCTCCATATGCTCATCGATATTATGGATGTATTACTCCCATTCAAACAAAAAAGCAGGATGTGAAAAAATTGGCGAAGCGAACAAGAAAACTTTTTGCAGGCTACGATCATGACTGCATTGAAATTTGGGAGAATCAATTGGGGCAGCTAGATGAAGTTGAGCAAATATCTGGTTTTTGGAGCTTTGATCAGTCGCCAAGTGAGGAAACAAAAACCCCGGAAAGCCTCCCGTTGATTGCCAACAATTTTACTGATAATCTCAGCATCGATGAAACACCTCCTTTGAGCCAATGTTATGCCCCGGTGAAGAAGGTCATCAAGTTATCTCGACTCTAAATTACAACAAAACTCTTTAAACTCATTGTACAAGCTGTATTTGTTGATTTTCACAATGTTTAATAATGATAATTTGGTTAACATTTTGAAACCAGTTTTCAATTAAACTTTAACTAAAGATTCATCTTAGCACTAGATAAACATTGTGAGAGAGAATTAAGCGCTGCTTAAAAATTCAGACAATGAACAAACAAGTACTCGAAACAATATTTTGAACAAATAAGCAAAGTAGCCCAGGTTGAATTAAACCCAGCTGAAGCTTGGATTTTTTATATATCACGGCAAAAACTCAATAAACAATTTTTCATCAGAAATTTGTATGCTGAAAACTCAGACACTAAACAAACACTTATGCAAGACAATGTTTTAAGCAAATAAGCGAAGAAAGACTGGGTTGAAATCAACCCAGCTGAAGCTTGAATTATAGAGAAAAGACAGTAAACAATCAATAAACAATTTTTATCAGATAGTTGTACAGTGTACCAAAATTAGGGTAGACAATAAAGAAGTAAAACTGAATTCAATGTCACCTGTTTTAAACAAACAAAAAGTAGAAAAACCGTTGAGCACATAAATCTATAAGTCTGCGAGTTGTGTTTCCCTCTACTGCTGTTTGCGGAGCAGTAGCTTTCTGTTGCAAAAGTAAACAAAAAAGACGCGCACTCTGATTGGATGAAACAAGTTTGAAGTACAGTTTGCCCGACAATAAAATTCTTACATTTGCTTTTTGCCTTAACCTGAAATTCACATGATTGAAAAACTTCAACTCTTTTTATTTCTCCATCATAATTTTATACTTTTTTCTTTACGTTCCTTTTCCTTCTGTCTTTCTCCTGTTCACAATGAACGCTGAAATGTGTACAGTTTGTCGGAAAAAACTCGTAGATAAACGCAGCCTCAGAAGTCACATGCAAACAATTCATAAACAATACTTCCAAACCAACCGATTCGAGTGCGATGAATGTGTGTTTGCTCACAAAGAAGTCATAGAACTCGAAACGCGTCGTTCTTTTGATGTTTACATAAAACACGAGAAGCTGTAACTGGTTAAATATTTGCTCACCATAACATAAGTTTACTTCTGGCTTGCTTAAGCAGAGTCTACTTGCTTGTAAACAAATTGCGCTGCTTGACGCCTGTATGTATTGACAGTGGTACATTGAACAAAAAAAATTGAGCAGCTTCAGCTTTTCTTTAAATTGTAAACAAAACAGGTGAAGCTGTAACTGGTTCAAAATTTATTCGTCTTAACAGTTTGTTTTTGTCTTTCGTGAAGATGGAAGTTCAGAAAAAGACTTTTAAATTAAAAAATTATAAAAAAGTTTATCCTGCTGCCAAAGCCATTCAGTGTCACAATTGTCGAAGGCAGTTCGGCACCTTCACTTCTTTGCTGCAACACCACCGCGCTAAGCATTATAGGACATATTTCAAAAAACATAATCAGAAGTACCAACGAACGCAAATAAAGTCAACAGCAAGTTGTTTTTCATCAACAATGGAGAAGCTGGTTCGGCTTATGGAAACTGTTTTTTACATACCAAAAAAATTTAGCGCGCTCATAGAAAACCTTACAATAAGAGATGACGTAATTCTATTTTTAGACATGATGCAAAGATTATGCATTCCAAACAAATAAACAAATCATTCTATTCATAACTCTTATCATTCCGTCATTTCTCAGTTCCTATTTATCGATTTCGTAACTGAAATTCAACTCTATCCGATTTGACAAAATTTTTCCTCGTTATAAATGATAAACTTGTTCAGTTTGTTTTTTCACTGCTAAGATATTATTTCGAAAACTTATATTCAGTTTCCAGTTACAAACCACATACTCCTGAAAAGGTTTTTTATTTGAAAATTATGGCCACTGAATATTTAGAAATAAAAAAACCAACGATTCTCAAATTCGAACACTGGTTCGTACATGCCACAGTTACAAGAATGTCGCATTGATGAAGGAAACGTTCGATGAAAACACGGGTTTATGGCACAGTGATAACAGCTTTATTATAACAAAAAGTAGAAAAACCGTTGAGCATATAAATCTATGTGTTGTTTACCCAACAGTCTGCGAGTTGTGTTTCCCTCTACTGCTGTTTGCGGCTTTTTCTCCGTCAACTTCTGGATCTAATAAAGAACAAACAGCTACAAAACATAACTGTCGATAAGATATGTGTGTATAATTTATGCTACCTCTCAAAGATAAAACTTTTTCATGAATGAGCTTGATGTCTTTTGTTCCTATTGTGTTCATTATTTAATGTTTACTGAACGTGAGCGTTTAGAGTTTTTGTTTAAAAATCCTTTGATTCTGATTGGTTGTTAACTCGAATTGTGAATGCAGCACTGCGATTGGTCAATTTATTTTGGAAAATGTTGTGACTCTGAACATGTTTGAGCATGATCCGATGACTCTCCACTTAATATATCATTAATGATTTAATACATCTACTAACAGGTTAGTTATTTTTGTTTTGTTTTTGTCCCATTTATGTATACATTTATGGACATAAGTGATTATGACCATAATTGTGCACTTAATTACGAGAAAAGTTATTTCCTTCTACAACTCTGGTTTTTTTATCAATGTGTATATTTATGTATGTATGTGTATGAATGTATGTATGTATGTATATATGTGTGTATGTATGTATGTATGTATGTATGTATGTATGTATGTATGTATGTATGTATGTATGTATGTATGTATGTATATATGTATGTATTTGTGTATGCATGCTGTATATGCATATATGTAGGTTTGTATGATGTATGCAAGTTCCTATTTATGAGTGTATATGTAATACATCCATACATATAAATATGGATGTATGTAGGTACTTATTTTTATATTTATTATTGATCTCTCTATGTTTTTACGTAATCATAACTGTAAATTTGTATTAAAGCAGGATGGCGCAGGGGAAGCGCGCTGGGCCCATAATCCAGAGGTCGGTAGATCAAAACTATCTCCTGCTCAATTTTTTTACGTAAATTTATAGAATTTTTTTTGTATGCATATATGTACTGCAGTTGAAATGTTTTACTTAGAAAAATCTGATTGTTTTGGACTTTATAAATAATTAGAGATCTCTGATAGTTCGGGGTTGTGTTTGGGTGTGGTTAATGTAGGTGCGTGGCGCGTGTGTGTGTTTGGGGGTTGTGTTCGGGTGTGGTTGGTGTAGGTGCGTGTCGCGTGTGTGTGTTTGGGTGTGTAAGTGTGTGTGTGTGCATGCGTGGTTTTGTGTGTGCATGCGTGGTTGTGTGTGTGTGTGGTGATTGTAATTGGCTGATGTTTAGCGTAGTGTTTGGGTTGTGTCGAGAAACGAATGTTGGTGTTTATCACACCAAACGTGTTTCACAACTTCTCATATTGATCAAAAGTGAAATAACGTTGAAAATTTTTGGACCCCATTTTCCTAAAAAATTTACAAGTGTTTGTCCCCCTATGGGACCAAAAATTCAATTTTTGAAAAAAATTGTTTCCGACAACTTTTTTCATTCACAAACCTTGTTTCACAACATTTCACGTTGATCGAAGCCAAAAAATGGACAAAAAGTTATTGTCCCCTAGGGGACCAAAATTTCAATTTTTGAAAAAAGTGTTTCCGATAATTTTTTTCACTCAAAAAACATGTTTCACAACATTTCACGTTGATTGAAGCCAAAAAATGGACAAAAATTTTTTCGAACCAATTTTTCAAAATTTTTTACAAGTTATTGTCCCCTAGGGGACCAAAATTTCAATTTTTGAAAAGTGTTTCCGACAATTTTTTTCAATCACAAAACATGTTTCACATCATTTCACGTTGATTGAAGCCAGAAAATGGACAAAAATTTTTCGAACCAATTTTTCAAAATTTTTTACAAGTTATTGTCCCCTAGGGTACCAAAAGTTCAATTTTTGAAAAAAGTGTTTCCGACAATTTTTTTCACTCACAAAACATGTTTCACATCATTTCACGTTGATTGAAGCCAAAAAATGGACAAAAATTTTTTCGAACCAATTCAAAATTTTTTGCAAGTTATTGTCCCCTAGGGGACCAAAATTTCAATTTTTGAAAAAAGTGTTTCCGAAAATTTTTTTCACTCACAAAACATGTTTCACATCATTTCACGTTGATTGAAGCCAAAAAATGGACAAAAATTTTTTCGAACCAATTTTTCAAAATTTTTTACAAGTTATTGTCCCCTAGGGGACCAAAATTTCAATTTTTGAAAAAAGTGTTTCCGACAATTTTTTTCACTCACAAAACATGTTTCACAACATTTCACGTTGATTGAAGCCAAAAAATGGACAAAAATTTTTTCGAACCAATTTTTCAAAAAATTTTACTTAAGTGTTCGTCCAACCCCATATGAGGAACAAAAAATTTTTTTTTCAAAATTTGCATTTTCGGCGGAAAAATTAGGGGCGACATTTTATTCAGATTTTCAAAATTTTCAAATGTCCCACCCCGGTGTTGTTGGGCCGAGAACCTCACCGGGGGGGGGACGGACATTTTTGGAAGCCTGATTTTCTCGGCCCAACTACAACGGGGTGGGACACTTGAAAATTTTGAAAATCTGAATAAAATGTCCCCCCTAT
Organism: Convolutriloba macropyga; assembly: GCF_964194025.1. Classification (NCBI taxonomy): domain Eukaryota; kingdom Metazoa; phylum Xenacoelomorpha; order Acoela; family Convolutidae; genus Convolutriloba; species Convolutriloba macropyga. The sequence continues at coordinate 34,384,685 of NC_134472.1, forward strand.
TTTACATATTTACATACATATATATATATGTATATGCATGTATATATGTATTGTGTATATGTAAAAATGTGTATGTATATGTATGTATTATGTATATGTATATGCATGTATATATGCATTGTGTATATGTATATATGTATATGTATGTATGTATGCATGTATGTATGTATTATGTAAATGTATATATGTATATACATGTATATATGTAACGTGTATATGTATATATGTATATGTATGTATGTATGTATGTATGTATGTATATTTGTGTGTTTTGTTGTATGCATGTATGAATGTATTTATGTATGCATATGTATGCATGTATGTGTATGTGAGTATCTATATATCTATGTATTGATGTATGTATTGATGTATGTATACATACACACACATACATACATACCTACATACGTACATACATACATACATACATACATACATACATACATACATACATACATACATACATACATACATACATACATACATACATACATACATACATACATACATTCATACATACATAAATACATACAAACAAACATACCTACATACATAGATTCATGCATACATACATACATACATACATACATACATACATACATACATACATACATACCTACATACAGATTTCAAGAAAAACAAGTTTTTACCTGAGTATGTACACAATTATGGTCATAATCACCTATGGCCATGAATGCATACATAAATTGGTGAAAACAACAGTAAAACAACTAACCTCTTAGTAGATGTATAAAATCATTAATGATATATTAATTGGAGTGTCATCAGATCATGCCCAAACATGTTCAGGGTCACAAAACTTTCCAAATTAAATTGACCAATCGGAGTGCTTGATTTATTATTCAAGTTGACAACCAATCAGAATTGAAAGATTTATAAACAAAAACTCTAAACGCTCACGTTCAGTAAACAGTAAAAATGAACACAATAGGAACAAAAGACATCAAGCTCATTTATGAGAAAGTTTTATCACTGAGAGGTAACATAAACTATACACACATATCTTATCGACAATTATATTTCGTAGCTGCTTGTTCTTTGTTAGATCCAGAAGTTGACGGAGAAATAGCACTTAAAATTAGACCCTATGGTGGTTTCATTGGAATTGATAATTCAAGACTAGATCCCATATTGAAACGGAGCAAAGTGCTACGACTTCATGCTGCATTGCATGACGCCGCTGGATTTATAAAAGATTGCCGAAACAAAGGCCCTGGATATGTTTACGCTTTCCGTTACTCACCAGTAAACAATTGTCTTTTCGGGCACCTGACAGGAATATTATTCATTCTATCAGTGAAAATTTTTCATTCACAATTGTTTCGTGAATTGGAATGCTAGAAAATTTTGGCAGCAAAACCACAAATATTAATGTCCTCGCTCTCGAAGGTTTCAAACTCAAGTCATTTGGATTCATTATAAAAGAACTGAGTTTGTGTTCCAGTTACAACGATACAATATTTTTCAAACCGCCGCTTAAATTCGCTGATTTACCCGAACACGATAGACAAACTGTTGTTTGGCTGACCAATAACCTACACGGTCTTGATTGGGACGAAGGTGATATACCTTACTGTGATTTGAAACAATCTGTCTGAGTTTCAGTTTCCGATTCACACGGAAAAACTTTTTTGCCAAAGGCATTGAAAAGTGTGAGCTCCTCAGTAAGCTTTTACAAAAAACTGTTTATAATCTGGAGGATCTCAATTGTCCTCGAATCTCAGAGATAATATCAGAAGAACAAGTTCCCTCCTGTTATCATCATTCAAACTTTCGTTCACCAAACGATCAATTATCAAACCACTGCGCGGAACGTAAAGCAAGAATATTTTCACAGTGGACACAAAGTGATGCACAGAGAAGACACAGCAACTTTAACAACTTATCTGTCAGACGACTTGAAGATATTCACTTGCTTGACTCCACTTGACGATCAGCCGATTGTAATATTCAACAGAGTTCAGGATCCCTCTCCACTAATACAGAATAATTTTTCAAGCGATCAACAGAACCGAGCGAATTATCTCAACAACAAGCCAAACACAGCACAACAACCGCGTTACAACTCGCTTTATAGTGCAGCAGCAAAACGTTATTTTGCAACCATTACTCTTTCTCCCGACGAGCTGGACAGCTTTAGGGCTTTCCTGCCCGTGATAGGTATTTTTCAAAATTTTTTACAAGTTATTGTCCCCTAGGGGACCAAAATTTCAATTTTTGAAAAAAGTGTTTCCGACAATTTTTTTCACTCACAAAACATGTTTCACAACATTTCACGTTGATTGAAGCCAAAAAATGGACAAAAATTTTTTCGAACCAATTCAAAATTTTTTGCAAGTTATTGTCCCCTAGGGGACCAAAATTTCAATTTTTGAAAAAAGTGTTTCCGACAATTTTTTTCACTCACAAAACATGTTTCACAACATTTCACGTTGATTGAAGCCAAAAAATGGACAAAAATTTTTTCGAACCAATTTTTCGAAAAATTTTACAAGTGTTCGTCCACCCCCATATGAGGAACAAAAAATTTTTTTTCAAAATTTGCATTTTCGGCGAAAAAATAAGGGGGGACATTTTATTCAGATTTTCAAAATTTTCAAATGTCCCACCCCGGTGTTGTTGGGCCGAGAAAATCAGGCTTCCAAAAGTGTCCGTCCCCCCCCGGTGAGGTTCTAGTCATTTTTTTATACTACTCATCTCATTCTGGCAAAGAAATCATACAGGATTCTTGCATGAAATCTATGTTTTCATATATAACCCCCACAGGAATTCAAGAAAATCGTTGATAATGTATTCATGAAAGGTGAGAAATAACGATAAATATACGTAAAAATTTTTATAAGCCTAGTACTAAACTATAGGAATTATATATAATCCTAGCGAGAAATCAGAGAATTCACATAATATCCTAAAATGAGACCAAAAAAATCATATTGGTTTGCAGGAATGAAATCGAGAGAGTGCTGCTAGAAGAGTGCAGCTTCTCGTAAGATAAAAACCGTTTAAAGTTATCAACTAAAACCGATAAAAGCAATTTTGATCCTTAAATGAAACCAAACAAAATTTGATAATAACGATCGATGATGGTTTCTGCAAAAAACTTTAATTAACACATTGTGTTAAAAAATTAAGAAGTCATTACATACCGTCTTCGTCTTCAGCTCGACGCGCAGAGTATCCAGTGTGCTATAAAAAGGATTAATATATGTTGAAAACTATATATGATTTTTTTAAAAAAAGTTGTTCATTTCCTAATTTTGTTATTGTTTATATTTTAACGTACTACTAAAAGTTACCAGAAGCCAAAATTGGCAGTCTCTTATAGTTTTTTTGTCGAATCTTTATAATCCTCGTACGACTACCAAGAACGATGCAAGCCATATATGTCCTAGGAAGATTACTATCAATCATATAGGTTCCAATAGGAAATCACAGAAAATAAAATGATTGGTGAAAGACATATGAATTATCCAAAGTCAGAAAACGGATAATTGAAAGTTTTGTAGCAAAGCAGGGCCAATCTGCGAAGTGAATTGTATTGATGTGCAAAACAAGGCCGTTGAAAAGAAAGAAAGGAACAGGAGTGAAAAAATTTTATTTGAACACTCTGCTTTTACCCTACATACTAAAAAAGGGAAAAGAATAAATATGTGATACGGCGACAGAGACCAGAAGCAAAAGTTCTAATGAAAATATTTTTGTTTTTGCCAAACATTCACTTAAATTTCCTTTTGCAACTTTCAAAGCTATCCATAACTCTTTCAACAAACAAAAGTTTTAAACAGAGCACAACAAACGTCGGCATAATTGTAATTGAGTTTTAATTATCGTCAAACACGTGTTTATTCAAAAATTAAAACTTTAAATGGGAATCTGAATGGACTCAGAAAGTATACTACAAAATCCAAAATCCTGAACGACCCGCGAAAAAAAATCTGCAAAAAAACCGCTCATCATCGTACACTAATTCATAGAACAGTCTTTACCGGTACCTTTCGTTAATTTTAGTTTTTGCGTTCTGAAGGCTTTACAGTTTTTGAACGACACTGTTTGAAGCCCCTTGGTCTTTCTTCGGTTTCTAACGGCCATCCAAGCCATTTCCTACATCTCAGATTACAAGATACAGCTCTACTGTTTCACGAGCAGCTGTTGAACTCAATAAAAACTGATTTCGAGGAGCCGCCAAGACAATTACGAGAATGCTATGCCAACCAAATCATACAAGAATAATTCTTCTTGGCTTTCCAGAGATCAAATGTAGCACGCAGTACGACACGCTCGAAGGTAACTCGGCGCCTCTTCAAAGACTAGCAGAGTTTTTCCATTTAACCAACGAATTTCCGAAAGTAGGAGAACAGCCCTTGGGTGCAATACAAGCGACAATTCGAAGAAAACAATATGAAGCAGAAGAGGTCTCAATGACAGTAAATAATTTACGCAAAAGAGTTGCCCGAATTATTGTCAATGAGAAACTTTACCCTAAGAGCTATTTTGCGCACTCATTTATTCAAATTATATAACAACCAACTAGATCGGACAATTTTTTTTAAACAAAAAAGCCTAGCAACAACTAGAAGCAGCAGCGGAGTCTGATAAAGCAACTCTAGGTTGAACTCTGCCCAACCACAACAGTTCTACCTTAAACATTTCTTCAATTACTCTAAGTAATCCACCTTCGTAATATTTGTAGTCAGAAAACGGTTTTTAATTACAAAACACCTACCTATTGTCTCTCTACATTTCTAGATATCTTATTTTGTCTGTAATTGTTATATCAATTTGATTCAGAGGATACCATTTTTCATTTCATAAAAAGGCATCTTTTGGATTTCAGGCGTTGCGGTTTTGTGAAATCTTTCATTATAGAGGCATATTACCTATATAAAGTCTACCAATTGTGCCTTTGTTTTCTTGGAAATAAATTTTGTTTATGTACTACAGAATTGGGTTTCCTGCAAAATTTTGATAATGGCACAGAGAAAACTGGTCTTTTTCTTTGTTTTCTAAGTAATCTGCTCTTTACCAATTTTTTCTATCAGTCCATTTTGTTGCCAAAAAGGCTTTTCTCAAACCTAGGTTTTCGGCTCACCATATCGCTCAAAGCGCTTATTTTCTAAGTAAAATTTTTTGTTCAAATAAACAAAAGTTGCACTCAAACGGTTTCAGGAAAAGACTTCTCCAGTTCCCTGGAGAACAATTTTTGGTTATTTTTTGATTCAGTTCGGATAAAAAGGAGATTTTCACATGTTAATTATGTTCAATTTACATAAAAACTCGAAAATCATCACTCCGAGCGATACAGTTTAAACATTTTTCAATAGAAAAAGCTAACTATATAGCGCTTGCTTCCACTAAATGCCTATACGGACGTTTTAGGGAAAAGCTCATCGAAAAGGCTCCTGAAATCTTGAGAAATTGATTTGAGTAAAAATGACAATTTGGTTTTACCTCTCTCCTATGAGAATTGCTTATTGTCAAAGGTAACTGATTTTTCCAATTTCTATACTACACACACAAATTTAAATTCTCTCACCAATCCGTTAGATTTACCTGTCGCTTTGTTTGTATATTTTAACGAAAAAATGACAAACAGTCCTATTGAAAAACAAAAATGAAGAAAATCCATTGGCATTTTGTTCCTACATTTTTTGGAGCGTTCAAGTTATTCGTAGATGTGAGAAAAAGCCGACAGCTTTCCATATTAACACTTTGTAAAGTTTATATCCAATAAGTTCAAAAAATGTCTCGATCTCATTAGATTATATGTTGGAATAGTTGAAGTCACAAAAAGAGGGTTACAAACGCTTTGTTTTACTGTGACTTGAAATAACTGTTTTGTTACAAATCTTTGGATGATATCTTACATTTTTTCATTGTTTTCTAATGTTGATTTGAAGACTTTGTCTTTTAATAGATATTTATTACGAGGCTGGCAATTACTTCAGAAATTGAAAAAAAACACACACAACTGTCAATGTCTATTGATCGCTCAAATTGTGTTAAAAAATCATAGTGTCATAATAAGCTCAGTACATAAGAAAGCAAACTGTTGTATAAATAAAATGCTTGCGCACGCTCTTTGTGCTGACGCAAGTAATTCACGGTACTCAACTTACGTAACACTCTTGATTAGATCTTGTGACGTAAACTAACGACAATATCAAAATTATCTCAGGTTGAGAACAGAAGTCAAATAATTTTACGGAAGCGATCAATTGATTTTATTTCATTTAAAAAATTAAAGGCTATATATTTAAATCAAATTAATTAGACCTAACTAGTTAGAAAATTTCTGAAAAAAATAGAATCGCTTTTGAAGCAAAAGCAATATAACCGCAGAAATAACTAATAGAAATTAAAATTTAAAGCTCTCAATAAAATGGCAGAAGACAAAACAGCGCAATAAATTAACGAAAACAGATGAGGTGAGCTCCACAAACAAAAGAGCAAAATTGGTTTCCTAAACAAGATCCAGGTTAGTTTTCAGAGTTAGTTTGAAATTTTTTCTGCTTTGACAGAATTGATAAACAAAACTTTGGTTTTAAAATAACTACAAAAGATTCTCTCCTTTATTTTTGTTCATACAATGTTTCTGTGTTTAAATTTCATGTTCACCATCAGCTTTTGCATTTACAGATCATTTTTTTACTTTTGATTATCTCTCTTACAACTCTATGTGAAGAAAGAGGTAATCAGGAATGAATCGTTTTCAATTGTCTTCACAGAACTTTGTTTGCAGACAAATGTATTAACATTCAATTCCTCGCTACTCATGCTTTTTTACTTTTTTATTGAAAAGCGGTTCATTGCAGGCGACAAAAAAATTTAAAAAGAATATTCAAATGAATAATAGAACTCAAAACGGATCTGAGCTACTGACAAGCACATCAATCCAGAACTTCTATTTGGTCGGAAAACAACTAAACTCTCTGAAAACAGTGACAAAAAGCTGACAGAACTACCAAAATTTAACCAGCAAACAAATGAGACAGCAATTGAGAAAAATAAACAGGAAATGAGAGGCAATTTCGAAAACGAGAGGCAAAACGAGAGGAAATGAGAGGCAATCTCGAAAACGTCTGCAATTTCGAGGAAAGATAAAGTTACAATCCAGCGAGATTTTCTCCTGTTTATTGATTACTTCCGGTCAGCAGAGCCAACATTCTGCTCAACATGAAATCGCCAGCTTTGCCAGTTCAAGAAAAAGCCCTTAAAATTGCTGTTAGTACAACCGCCGGCCAGTAATAGCAGCATCACCTAATTACCAACTCATGAATACAAACCACATTGATTCAAACCCCCGTTAAACAGAATAGTTATTCAGGGATATCAAGCGTGTTTTACAAAGCTGAAATAAGGAGAACAGATTAAAGGTCAAATAGTTGTTATGACTAGTATTGCAAAATCTTGTGCGGAGATGCCGGAAATGAGGATCGATGTCAAGCTCCCAACAGCTACCGACATTTATTTAGAGCAATAACACATCATTCGAAATCTAGTGAATTTTAAAAATTCTGAACCAGCCAAGGAGGAATTTGTCTCCAGTTTTTGTTTGGAAATGATTAAAAAATTCCGAATGCCAATAAGTGTGCACGAAGTGAACGAAATTGGGCAACCAGTCATAACAAAAATACAGCAGTTTTAGCACAATTATAAACAATATTTTTAAGCACTATTTACTGGCAAACGTTACTAAATCTTGCGGAAATTATTTCGCGACGAATGTTTTGTTACCTACGGCGGTATTCTATTGGCTAGACTTTCGCGCAAAAGTGCACAGAATTAATTCTTTCAGAGTTAAGAAAAAGGAGACATCAGATGACGTCTAGTGATTGCAGTTAACAAAACTGGCTACGAAACTCTGCGCTCAAGTCCTAAACCTCCGCTAATGTGCAAAACATGTTTCCAATTGATGAGCCAGAGTATCCAGCTGCGCAAACGTCTAACCCTAACTCGATCGAATTTGAGAAAACAACCTCAGTATGGGCAAGGACTGGAAAAGTCTCATTAAGGTGGAAAAAACTTTAAAAAAGACTATGAAGACCAATTTTTGCTAATAGAAGTTTTACATCAAACAGTTTCTCGAAAAGAAACGGAGAAATCCGAAAACTTCATGTCTTACACGCCTAATTTTATGACAAATCCTTATTATTGTGTCATTTGCATTATCTATTGTGAATTGCAAATTGACCACAGCTCCACCCACCATAGCCTCCCTTTTTCAACATGTTGTCTCCCATAGAGCAGTTGCAACCCCCTTTGAACTTTGATCGTAGTTTCTGAAGTTTTGGAAAACTGGAAGAGAAATTATTTTAAAGTTTAAACTGCAAAAAATGCGATAAGAGAAAAAAAAAGTAGTTTAATTTGATATAATTAAGAAGTGTTAAATTCTTAAAAAAGTGATTCAAAATGTAGTCAAACAGTGTTTAACAAATGATGTTTTTTTGCTCATTAATTTTTTGCTGAATGTTTTGCTGATTTTTTAAAATCTCATTTAGTTTGCAAGAAAAATAAACAACATTTGATTCTTATGTTACCATTCCTTTGTGTGTCTGTTTAATTTAAAGAAGTGCTGCTTCTTTCATTCAGTGCGGTGTGTCATATATTGGATATATGAAAGTATTGTATTACAGCAGAGCAAATCCGCGTAGTGGATGGCAGCGAAAAGTAAGAAATTAGAGAGTTTAAAACAGGAAGAAATTAATCTTCCTCAAACACTGCACCTAAGAAAGATAAATAAAGAGATATGTGACATAAAATATTTCTGCAACTCAGCTGTAGACTCTCCATCGAACTTTTAGAGCATTTTAGCTTACTTTTCTAGAGACTCATTCTTCATTTGCATATTACAAAAATTTTATGACAAATTCATCTAATCGCTAACACACCTCATTTTAATGCTTTCTACATTGTCGTCTGTCCTGGCGCTGCCCCCTGCCCCCCTTGCAAGACACCTGTCGGTGGAAACGTCGTCTGTTACGTTGAAGAAAAGCACCCCGTGCACTTTGGCAACTTTCTCCATCTCCTCGTTCCATCCGTCATAGTTGTCCTTGTTTCTAGGGAAGCCATCTATCAAAATCAGGATACGCTCACTCGAGTTCACACCATTTAATTGATTCTCTATTGCCTGAAAAGACGAAATGCATCAGTAACGCATACAGTAACAGTAAGACAGCGCTGAATCATACTCTGATTATACTTTTTCCTGTTAAAATCTTAACAAAAACGGCACACCAAAAAACGATCATGAACAGGCCTGAAATATATGTCAGTTATTTGCATCATCAGCCTAATATATACGTACAATATCGCAAAAATGAATTTTCCAAACGCACCTTTTTCAAGCCAAAGTTTTATCACAATGTTGAGAGCTCCGGCATCCGTTGAATTGAAAATGAACCAATTTGCATTAACATAAAATGAGGTAATTGTTCCAGCCTCCAAATTTTTGGGAGGTTGGGAATTTTATGCTACCCTGGCTTTTCTGTTACGTTAATTTCGGCCGTTCAAAGTCTTTTACAGAGTGATGCAAAAGTGGTACCATTTAAAAGGGTTCTACTTCTTTTCACCCCTATTCATTTAACCCCCTATCATTCAACCCCAATTTATTCACCCCTCTCTCATTCAACCCCTCTATCATTTAACCCCTCTACCATTTCATCCCGTCACAGCAGTCGACATTAAAGGCATGTTTTGTCATAATTAACTGGATAAATTAATCCCACGTTCGGTTGTGATAGATTCATATCGAGTCCCACGGGCCGCTGAGGCATGGCCATGGCCCGCGAGGCATGGCCAAATGATTATATTGCTAATTTAATTATCCTTATTTTATAGAAAGATTAAAATCGGGGTGAAATGATGGGGTGTTAAATGAATAAGTGTGGAAAAGCAGGACACCATTTAAAAGCTCTTGAAAATCTAAATAATTTTTGAAGAATCATTTTCAATTTTTTAACTTCTCGAGTATATAAGGTAAAAATTTTTCAAAATTTTGTAAGTTTTTTAGCATTCAATTCTATATTTTCTAAATATTTTACTCTCTCTGAATTTTGTGCATTTCTCAGATAAATTAAAATGCATAATTTTATGCCAAAACTACTTAAAAATTTATAATACATTTCATTCTTTTAAGTTTTTCATCGGTTTCCAGATATAAGAAGAAAATGAATCAAACGAAAAATGATCTCATTTCCCTAAGTTAAAAAGATTTGATTTTAGCTATCAAAAAACTTCCAATATATTGACCAAAGTTTACCATTCACTGTTTTTCTGTTTCCAGTAAAAGTAATGGTGGGGCAAAACAAGCGGCCATCACTTTATGATCAAGCAACAAAAAGTTTATAATGAAAAGAAGTCAGATAATGGTCACTTTGGGGAAAATGTTATTATTAGTTGCCGTAATCTAAACGCCTCCAATAGTCAGAATGAGACGCTTTGTTTTCCAATAGAACAATTAAATGTTTTACGACGAAAAAAAAAGACTATCAAGATTCCTTAGTCTCTCTGTACTGTTTGTAGGTCATCCATCGTTTCACTTTTTGAATTGTTTTCACGAAAAAGTTAAACTTTTTCAGAAAAAGTTCCAAATCCTCAGGGTTTGTATGATGGAATTTCTGATGTACAAACACAGTTTTCAGGAAAAAAAAATTTTGATCATAATTACGTTGTAAAACTTCTTAGAGTTCTATAATTAATTGTCGAAAAGCTTTTCCATTTGTTTTGTTGCTTTACAAATATGTCGTACAAGTTTGCGCAAAAAAGTGTGCATGGACCAGATAGAAAAGTGTTGAAAGCTTTAGGTTGTCTGTGGCCGTACTTAAGAACATTTGAGTTAGATAGCCAAAATTTTCTATTTCTTATCGTGCTATTTTATGTACGCTTTCAGCTCGTGAATGTTTATTGTCTGAATTAAGAGATGTAGCTCTGGTTCCTAAAAATTCTTCTTCTAGTTGATCTGGTTGAAATACATCCTCTGGTTGTACCTCTAGTTGAACTAATTGATATTTGAGATCCCACTAATTAGTGGGATCTCAAATATTGTGTAGGAGAAAGAGGGCGAAGTAGTGTTTTGTATGTAAAAGTTTCAGGATTGCATAAAAGTAGCATTGCACCTTTTGTTAATTGTCGAAAGAAAATTTCTATCAAATAAGCTCTGAATGCTGTTCTAGCGATTTGGAAGGTTTTGTCGCTACTGATGGGAACGTTGTTGTTCTTCGTTAATGTAATGTTCAATTAATGTTGAGTTTGTATTCACTAAAAGCCGTACCTCTTGAGCGTTCCAAAATTTAAAGATAAATGGTTTTATATCTTCTTTTGTTTGTTGTTCTCTAACTGTAAAGAGAATTAAAGCCCCGCATCGTATGCAGTGTCAGATGGGAAGACAGTTTCCATTTGCTCAATTGTCGTGTTAATGTAGAGTCAATGGTTTTAATTTTCTGTCTATTATGAAAAAATTTTTGACCGTAATTTATTTCCTGTGGCTAATTCTAATTTTAGAAAACTATAATAGAATACGTGGAATGTTTTTAAAAATTGTGAAAGAGTTGTGTTTGATCCCAATGAGTTCGTTTAAAAATTGGAATATTTTACCTCTCTGGTAGCAACTGAATTTTGACTTTGTATTCTGTTCATGGTGTATTGGTAAGGTAGTATTGGTAAGGTTTTGTTTATATATTTTTCAGAAATTCTTGGGAGTTCTGTTAAATTTACTGGTTGCGAGTGATTTTCATATCTATTTTTAGTTCCGCTGAAGGATATGGTGTTTATAGTATGCGAGAAAAACATTGTTCCGTCATCTAAAAGAGTGGAACTGAGATCAGTTACTTGTGTATGATTTGGATTTGTGTCCATAGATTGTGTGTATACGCAATAATCTAAATTTTGTGGAGACATTTCTAGAGAACTGTTTTTTTGGGAAAAAATACTTTGGAAACAAAGTTTTCGAGAAAAAAAATTTTGGTCATAATTATATTGTAAATGTTCTTAGTTTTATAAATAATAGTGGAAATGCTTTTCCACTTTAATTGGTTGTTTTAAAAATATGTCGTGCAAGGCTGCGCCAAAATCGGTGTACGAACCAAATATGTTGTATGAAACAGTTTTATATGATTTTGTTTCTTGTGATATGCCTAAGTTTAGAAAAAAAGAGTAGAAAAAGAGGATTTTTTTGGTAAAAAAAGTTGCGGAAAATTTGTGTTTGATTCTAATGAGTTCTTTTTACAGTTGGTATATGTTAATTAATTGGCCACAACAGTTAAAGCAGACTATAGAGCTATAGCTATTAATTTCTGCTACTTACTTAAGTCTATCTGACTAACTGACTCTGGAAAACACCGAAAAAGAAATTCAGTTATAACGGCAGATTATATAAAATACGCCGAAGTCAAGACACACACATCGTGCACAAATATCAGTAGACCGTCTAAAATGGTGTAGTTTGCTTTGTTTACAAGAAAATAGAGCCTTCTCAGCCTGTCATT